>NW_027192676.1:1200000-1500000 GCF_949987515.2 Delphinus delphis | reverse complement strand
TCAAATATGTCTCAGTTTTCGTACCCTGGTACTCGGGTGCAACATTCCAGACGCTTTACTAACACTCTCCCCACTTGGAGAGTCAGTCCCTTTAACCTCCTGTTTGGCCCAGTTTGCAATTTCTGTGGAAGATGAACAGGAATAGCGAGAACCAATGAGAGACTAGCTGGAGGTGTCCGGATGGGCAAATTTAACTCTCATTTCCCACCAGGAAGAGGAATTAACCAAAGGCTCAGCGTGCCGTGCCAGAACCAGATTAGGGCCTGAAGCCATCCTGCGGTGTTGCGGCCAGGTCACAAGAAAGCGAGTTGAAGAAAGGAGCTCAGGGGCACTGTAATTCACAAACCTGCAGAGTTATAAATGACAGCTATCGTCCAAAAATATACTGAAGTAAGGCTGCCAAGAGGACTTGAAAGCGGGGCAGAATTGCAGGAAACCGATTTCAGGAGGTAGACTGGAATTGCATTGAAAGCATAGGAAAAGAGGCAGAACGTCCACAATGATGCACTTGGCCAAAAAGGGCGTATGCGTTTTTTCCTGAATATATTCAGGAAAAAACGCATACGCCCTTTTTGGCCAACCAAGCAAGCTTGCAAAGGAAATCTGCACTACAATGAAGTCTCACTTCCCCCCGGTCAAAAGGGCCATCTGAAAAAAGTATAAAATCCAGAAAGGCAGGACAGGCCATGGAGAACTGGGAGCCTTGTTATGCTGATGGGCGGGATGTAAATTGCCAACAACCACTCGGGAGAAGTGTATGGTGTTTCCTGAAACATCTAAAAAACAAAGCAACAGAGCCTAGGGCACTTCCACTTATGGTCCTATAGCTTAGGGAAATTAAATTCAAAAAGACACAGCCACCCCAAAGTTTGGAACGGCTCTGTTTACAAGAACCTCGTTTACAGTACAAGTTCAACATCGCAGAAAGTGAAAAATGGATAAAGAACTTGTGGTACTTACGTACAATGCAGTATCACTCAGCAATGAAATCTATGTCATCAGGCCCGTAGCAGCATAATGAGTGGATTCAGGTACGATGATTCTAACTGAAATAAGTCACACAGAAAAAGAAACATCATAAGATATCACTAATACACGGAATGTAAACTTGGCTACACAGGAACTGAATTACAGAACAGAACAGGGTCTCAAATTTAGAAAACCAACTTATGCTTGCTTAAGGAGAAAGGTGAGTTGGGGTGCTGCATAAAACCAGAGATTGAAATGAGCACAGATAAAGTTCCTTAAGCCAAATATGGAATAGACAAGAGCTACTCCTTGCTCAACGAAATGGACTCAACACCGCATATTAAACGTCTAAGAATGTACCTGACTAGTAAGTATCTTAAAACCTATGGATTGCTATGTCTCCGAAAGAGAATCAAGCATGTGTACAGGGGCATAAACGCAGCAGTGATAGGATTGGAGAGGTTCGGTGAGCAAATGAAGACCCTTTGAAGTCATATTGCATGGTACCCATTCCACGGGTTTCAACTACCCAGGTTTAAGGTATTCTTCCTTCAGCTAAAACATGCATGTGGGACCTAGAGTATGATCAACCATGTGATCGGGAGACGTGTTCAAATATGTCTCCGTTTTCGTACCCTGGTACTCGGGTGCAACATTCCAGACGCTTTACTAACACTCTCCCCACTTGGAGAGTCAGTCCCTTTAACCTCCTGTTTGGCCCAGTTTGCAATTTCTGTGGAAGATTAACAGGAATAGCGAGAACCAATGAGAGACTAGCTGGAGGTGTCTGGATGGGCAAATTTAACTCTCATTTCCCACCAGGAAGAGGAATTAACCAAAAGCTCAGCATGCCATGCCAGAACCAGATTAGGGCCTGAAGACATCCTGCGGTGTTGCGGCCAGGTCACAAGAAAGCGAGTTGAAGAAAGGACCTCAGGGGCACTGTAATTCACAAACCTGCAGAGTTATAAATGACAGCTATCGTCCAAAAATAGACTGAAGTAAGGCTGCCAAGAGGACTTGAAAGCGGGGCAGAATTGCAGGAAACCGATTTCAGGAGGTAGACTGGAATTGCATTGAAAGCATAGGAAAAGAGGCAGGACGTCCACAATGATGCACTTGGCCAAAAAGGGCGTATGCGTTTTTTCCTGAATATATTCAGGAAAAAACGCATACGCCCTTTTTGGCCAACCAAGCAAGCTTGCTAAGGAAATCTGCACTACAATGAAGTCTCACTTCCCCCCGGTCAAAAGGGCCATCTGAAAAAAGTGTAAAATCCAGAAAGGCAGGACAGGCCATGGAGAACTGGGAGCCTTGTTATGCTGATGGGCGGGATGTAAATTGCCAACAACCACTCGGGAGAAGTGTATGGTGTTTCCTGAAACATCTAAAAAACAAAGCAACAGAGCCTAGGGCACTTCCACTTATGGTCCTATAGCTTAGGGAATTTAAAATCAAAAAGACACAGCCACCCCAAAGTTTGGAACGGCTCTGTTTACAAGAACCTCGTTTACAGTACAAGTTCAACATCACAGAAAGTGAAAAATGGATAAAGAAGTTGTGGTATTTACGTACAAAGCAATATCACTCAGCAATGAAATCTGTGTCATCAGGCCCTTAGCAGCACAATGAGTGGATTCAGGTATGATGATTCTAACTGAAATAAGTCACACAGAAAAAGAAACATCATAAGATATCAGTAATACACGGAATGTAAACTTGGCTACACAGGAACTGAATTACAGAACAGAACAGGGTCTCAAATTTAGAAAACCAACTTATGCTTGCTTAAGGGGAAAGGTGAGTTGGGGTGCTGCATAAAACCAGAGATTGAAATGAGCACAGATAAAGTTCCTTAAGCCAAATATGGAATAGACAAGAGCTACTCCTTGCTCAACGAAATGGACTCAACACCGCATATTAAACGCCTAAGAATGTACCTGACTAGTAAGTATCTTAAAACCTATGGATTGCTATGTCTCCGAAAGAGAATCAAGCATGTGTACAGGGGCATAAACGCAGCAGTGATAGGATTGGAGAGGTTCGGTGAGCAAATGAAGACCCTTTGAAGTCATATTGCATGGTACCCATTCCACGGGTTTCAACTACCCAGGTTTTAGGTATTCTTCCTTCAGCTAAAACATGCATGTGGAACCCAAGTATGATCAACCATGTGAACGGGAGACGTGTTCAAATATGTCTCAGTTTTCGTACCCTGGTACTCGGGTGCAACATTCCAGACGCTTTACTAACACTCTCCCCACTTGGAAAGTCAGCGCCTTTAACCTCCTGTTTGGCCCAGTTTGCAATTTCTGCGGAATGAACAGGAATAGCGAGAACCAATGAGAGGCTAGCTGGAGGTGTCTGGACGGGCAAATTTAACTCTCATTTCCCACCAGGAAGAGGAAATAACCAAAGGCTCAGCGTGCCGTGCCGGAACCAGATTAGGGCCTGAAGCCATCCTGCGGTGTTGCGGCCAGCTGAAAAGAAAGCGAGTTGAAGAAAGGAGCTCAGGGGCACTGTAATTCACAAACATGCAGAGTTATAAATGACAGCTATCGTCCAAAAATAGACTGAAGTAAGGCTGCCAAGAGGACTTGAAAGCGGGGCAGAATTGCAGGAAACCGATTTCAGGAGGTAGACTGGAATTGCATTGAAAGCATAGGAAAAGAGGCAGAACGTCCACAATGATGCACTTGGCCAAAAAGGGCGTATGCGTTTTTTCCTGAATATATTCAGGAAAAAACGCATACGCCCTTTTTGGCCAACCAAGCAAGCTTGCAAAGGAAATCTGCACTACAATGAAGTCTCACTTCCCCCCGGTCAAAAGGGCCATCTGAAAAAAGTGTAAAATCCAGAAAGGCAGGACAGGCCATGGAGAACTGGGAGCCTTGTTATGCTGAAGGGCGGGATGTAAATTGCCAACAACCACTCGGGAGAAGTGTATGGTGTTTCCTGAAACATCTAAAAAACAAAGCAATAGAGCCTAGGGCACTTCCACTTATGGTCCTATAGCTTAGGGAATTTAAAATCAAAAAGACACAGCCACCCCAAAGTTTCGAACGGCTCTGTTTACAAGAACCTCGTTTACAGTACAAGTTCAACATCGCAGAAAGTGAAAAATGGATAAAGAAGTTGTGGTATTTACTTACAAAGCAATATCACTCAGCAATGAAATCTGTGTCATCAGGCCCTTAGCAGCACAATGAGTGGATTCAGGTATGATGATTCTAACTGAAATAAGTCACACAGAAAAAGAAACATCATAAGATATCAGTAATACACGGAATGTAAACTTGGCTACACAGGTACTGAATTACAGAACAGAAGAGGGTCTCAAATTTAGAAAACCAACTTATGCTTGCTTAAGGGGAAAGGTGAGTTGGGGTGCTGCATAAAACCAGAGATTGAAATGAGCACAGATAAAGTTCCTTAAGCCAAATATGGAATAGACAAGAGCTACTCCTTGCTCAACGAAATGGACTCAACACCGCATATTAAACGCCTAAGAATGTACCTGACTAGTAAGTATCTTAAAACCTATGGATTGCTATGTCTCCGAAAGAGAATCAAGCATGTGTACAGGGGCATAAACGCAGCAGTGATAGGATTGGAGAGGTTCGGTGAGCAAATGAAGACCCTTTGAAGTCATATTGCATGGTACCCATTCCACGGGTTTCAACTACCCAGGTTTAAGGTATTCTTCCTTCAGCTAAAACATGCATGTGGAACCCAAGTATGATCAACCATGTGATCGGGAGACGTGTTCAAATATGTCTCAGTTTTCGTACCCCGGTACTCGGGTGCAACATTCCAGACGCTTTACTAACACTCTCCCCACTTGGAGAGTCAGTCCCTTTAACCTCCTGTTTGGCCCAGTTTGCAATTTCTGTGGAAGATGAACAGGAATAGCGAGAACCAATGAGAGACTAGCTGGAGGTGTCTGGATGGGCAAATTTAACTCTCATTTCCCACCAGGAAGAGGAATTAACCAAAGGCTCAGCGTGCCGTGCCGGAACCAGATTAGGGACTGAAGCCATCCTGCGGTGTTGCGGCCAGCTCAAAAGAAAGCGAGTTGAAGAAAGGAGCTCAGGGGCACTGTAATTCACAAACATGCAGAGTTATAAATGACAGCTATCGTCCAAAAATAGACTGAAGTAAGGCTGCCAAGAGGACTTGAAAGCGGGGCAGAATTGCAGGAAACCGATTTCAGGAGGTAGACTGGAATTGCATTGAAAGCATAGGAAAAGAGGCAGAACGTCCACAATGATGCACTTGGCCAAAAAGGGCGTATGCGTTTTTTCCTGAATATATTCAGGAAAAAACGCATACGCCCTTTTTGGCCAACCAAGCAAGCTTGCAAAGGAAATCTGCACTACAATAAAGTCTCACTTCCCCCCGGTCAAAAGGGCCATCTGAAAGAAGTGTAAAATCCAGAAAGGCAGGACAGGCCATGGAGAACTGGGAGCCTTGTTATGCTGAAGGGCGGGATGTAAATTGCCAACAACCACTCGGGAGAAGTGTATGGTGTTTCCTGAAACATCTAAAAAACAAAGCAACAGAGCCTAGGGCACTTCCACTTATGGTCCTATAGCTTAGGGAATTTAAAATCAAAAAGACACAGCCACCCCAAAGTTTGGAACGGCTCTGTTTACAAGAACCTCGTTTACAGTACAAGTTCAACATCGCAGAAAGTGAAAAATGGATAAAGAACTTGTGGTACTTACGTACAATGCAGTATCACTCAGCAATGAAATCTATGTCATCAGGCCCGTAGCAGCATAATGAGTGGATTCAGGTACGATGATTCTAACTGAAATAAGTCACACAGAAAAGGAAACATCATAAGATATCACTAATACACGGAATGTAAACTTGGCTACACAGGAACTGAATTACAGAACAGAACAGGGTCTCAAATTTAGAAAACCAACTTATGCTTGCTTAAGGGGAAAGGTGAGTAGGGGTGCTGCATAAAACCAGAGATTGAAATGAGCACAGATAAAGTTCCTTAAGCCAAAAATGGAATAGACAAGAGCTACTCCTTGCTCAAGGAAATGGACTCAACACCGCATATTAAACGCCTAAGAATGTACCTGACTAGTAAGTATCTTAAAACCTATGGATTGCTATGTCTCCGAAAGAGAATCAAGCATGTGTACAGGGGCATAAACGCAGCAGTGATAGGATTGGAGAGGTTCGGTGAGCAAATGAAGACCCTTTGAAGTCATATTGCATGGTACCCATTCCACGGGTTTCAACTACCCAGGTTTTAGGTATTCTTCCTTCAGCTAAAACATGCATGTGGAACCCAAGTATGATCAACCATGTGAACGGGAGACGTGTTCAAATATGTCTCAGTTTTCGTACCCTGGTACTCGGGTGCAACATTCCAGACGCTTTACTAACACTCTCCCCACTTGAAAACTCAGCGCCTTTAACCTCCTGTTTGGCCCAGTTTGCAATTTCTGCGGAAGATGAACAGGAATAGCGAGAACCAATGAGAGGCTAGCTGGAGGTGTCTGGACGGGCAAATTTAACTCTCATTTCCCACCAGGAAGAGGAAATAACCAAAGGCTCAGCGTGCCGTGCCGGAACCAGATTAGGGCCTGAAGCCATCCTGCGGTGTTGCAGCCAGCTCAAAAGAAAGCGAGTTGAAGAAACGAGCTCAGGGGCACTGTAATTCACAAACCTGCAGAGTTATAAATGACAGCTATCGTCCAAAAATAGACTGAAGTAAGGCTGCCAAGAGGACTTGAAAGCGGGGCAGAATTGCAGGAAACCGATTTCAGGAGGTAGACTGGAATTGCATTGAAAGCATAGGAAAAGAGGCAGAACGTCCACAATGATGCACTTGGCCAAAAAGGGCGTATGCGTTTTTTCCTGAATATATTCAGGAAAAAACGCATACGCCCTTTTTGGCCAACCAAGCAAGCTTGCAAAGGAAATCTGCACTACAATGAAGTCTCACTTCCCCCCGGTCAAAAGGGCCATCTGAAAAAAGTGTAAAATCCAGAAAGGCAACAGGCCATTGAGAACTGGGAGCCTTGTTATGCTGATGGGCGGGATGTAAATTGCCAACAGACACTCGGGAGAAGTGTATGGTGTTTCCTGAAACATCTAAAAAACAAAGCAACAGAGCCTAGGGCACTTCCACTTATGGTCCTATAGCTTAGGGAATTTAAAATCAAAAAGACACAGCCACCCCAAAGTTTCGAACGGCTCTGTTTACAAGAACCTCGTTTACAGTACAAGTTCAACATCGCAGAAAGTGAAAAATGGATAAAAAAGTTGTGGTATTTACTTACAAAGCAATATCACTCAGCAATGAAATCTGTGTCATCAGGCCCTTAGCAGCACAATGAGTGGATTCAGGTATGATGATTCTAACTGAAATAAGACACACAGAAAAAGAAACATCATAAGATATCAGTAATACACGGAATGTAAACTTGGCTACACAGGTACTGAATTACAGAACAGAACAGGGTCTCAAATTTAGAAAACCAACTTATGCTTGCTTAAGGGGAAAGGTGAGTTGGGGTGCTGCATAAAACCAGAGATTGAAATGAGCACAGATAAAGTTCCTTAAGCCAAATATGGAATAGACAAGAGCTACTCCTTGCTCAACGAAATGGACTCAACACCGCATATTAAACGCCTAAGAATGTATCTGACTAGTAAGTATCTTAAAACCTATGGATTGCTATGTCTCCGAAAGAGAATCAAGCATGTGTACAGGGGCATAAACGCAGCAGTGATAGGATTGGAGAGGTTCGGTGAGCAAATGAAGACCCTTTGAAGTCATATTGCATGGTACCCATTCCACGGGTTTCAACTACCCAGGTTTAAGGTATTCTTCCTTCAGCTAAAACATGCATGTGGAACCCAAGTATGATCAACCATGTGATCGGGAGACGTGTTCAAATATGTCTCAGTTTTCGTACCCCGGTACTCGGGTGCAACATTCCAGACGCTTTACTAACACTCTCCCCACTTGGAGAGTCAGTCCCTTTAACCTCCTGTTTGGCCCAGTTTGCAATTTCTGCGGAAGATGAACAGGAATAGCGAGAACTAATGAGAGGCTAGCTGGAGGTGTCTGGACGGGCAAATTTAACTCTCATTTCCCACCAGGAAGAGGAATTAACCAAAGGCTCAGCATGCCGGGCCGGAACCAGATTAGGGCCTGAAGCCATCCTGCGGTGTTGCGGCCAGGTCACAAGAAACCGAGTTGAAGAAAGGAGCTCAGGGGCACTGTAATTCACAAACCTGCAGAGTTATAAATGACAGCTATCGTCCAAAAATAGACTGAAGTAAGGCTGCCAAGAGGACTTGAAAGCGGGGCAGAATTGCAGGAAACCGATTTCAGGAGGTAGACTGGAATTGCATTGAAAGCATAGGAAAAGAGGCAGAACGTCCACAATGATGCACTTGGCCAAAAAGGGCGTATGCGTTTTTTCCTGAATATATTCAGGAAAAAACGCATACGCCCTTTTTGGCCAACCAAGCAAGCTTGCAAAGGAAATCTGCACTACAATGAAGTCTCACTTCCCCCCGGTCAAAAGGGCCATCTGAAAAAAGTGTAAAATCCAGAAAGGCAGGACAGGCCATGGAGAACTGGGAGCCTTGTTATGCTGATGGGCGGGATGTAAATTGCCAACAACCACTCGGGAGAAGTGTATGGTGTTTCCTGAAACATCTAAAAAACAAAGCAACAGAGCCTAGGGCACTGCCACTTATGGTCCTATAGCTTAGGGAAATTAAAATCAAAAAGACACAGCCACCCCAAAGTTTGGGACGCCTCTGTTTACAAGAACCTCGTTTACAGTACAAGTTCAACATCGCAGAAAGTGAAAAATGGATAAAGAAGTTGTGGTATTTACTTACAAAGCAATATCACTCAGCAATGAAATCTATGTCATCAGGCCCTTAGCATCACAATGAGAGGATTCAGGTATGATGATTCTAACTGAAATAAGTCACACAGAAAAAGAAACATCATAAGATATCAGTAATACACGGAATGTAAACTTGGCTACACAGGAACTGAATTACAGAACAGAACAGGGTCTCAAATTTAGAAAACCAACTTATGCTTGCTTAAGGGTAAAGGTGAGTTGGGGTGCTGCATAAAACCAGAGATTGAAATGAGCACAGATAAAGTTCCTTAAGTCAAATAGGAATAGACAAGAGCTACTCCTTGCTCAACGAATTGGACTCAACACCGCATATTAAACGCCTAAGAATGTACCTGACTAGTAAGTATCTTAAAACCTATGGATTGCTATGTCTCCGAAAGAGAATCAAGCATGTGTACAGGGGCATAAACGCAGCAGTGATAGGATTGGAGAGGTTCGGTGAGCAAATGAAGACCCTTTGAAGTCATATTGCATGGTACCCATTCCACGGGTCTCAACTCTCCAGGTTTAAGGTATTCTTCCTTCAGCTAAAACATGCATGTGGAACCCAAGTATGATCAACCATGTGAACGGGAGACGTGTTCAAATATGTCTCAGTTTTCCTCCCCTGGTACTCGGGTGCAACATTCCAGACGCTTTACTAACACTCTCCCCACTTGGAGAGTCAGCGCCTTTAACCTCCTGTTTGGCACAGTTTGCAATTTCTGCGGAAGATGAACAGGAATAGCGAGAACCAATGAGAGGCTAGCTGGAGGTGTCTGGACGGGCAAATTTAACTCTCATTTCCCACCAGGAAGAGGAAATAACCAAAGGCTCAGCGTGCCGTGCCGGAACCAGATTAGGGCCTGAAGCCATCCTGCGGTGTTGCGGACAGCTCAAAAGAAACCGAGTTGAAGAAAGGAGCTCAGGGGCACTGTAATTCACAAACCTGCAGAGTTATAAATGACAGCTATCATCCAAAAATAGACTGAAGTAAGGCTGCCAAGAGGACTTGAAAGCGGGGCAGAATTGCAGGAAACCGATTTCAGGAGGTAGACTGGAATTGCATTGAAAGCATAGGAAAAGAGGCAGAACGTCCACAATGATGCACTTGGCCAAAAAGGGCGTATGCGTTTTTTCCTGAATATATTCAGGAAAAAACGCATACGCCCTTTTTGGCCAACCAAGCAAGCTTGCAAAGGAAATATGCACTACAATGAAGTCTCACTTCCCCCCAGTCAAAAGGGCCATCTGAAAAAAGTGTAAAATCCAGAAAGGCAGGACAGGCCATGGAGAACTGGGAGCCTTGTTATGCTGATGGGCGGGATGTAAATTGCCAACAGACACTTGGGAGAAGTGTATGGTGTTTCCTGAAACATCTAAAAAACAAAGCAACAGAACCTAGGGCACTTCCACTTATGGTCCTATAGCTTAGGGAAATTAAAATCAAAAAGACACAGCCACCCCAAAGTTTGGAACGGCTCTGTTTACAAGAACCTCGTTTACAGTACAAGTTCAACATCGCAGAAAGTGAAAAATGGATAAAGAAGTTGTGGTATTTACTTACAAAGCAATATCACTCAGCAATGAAATCTGTGTCATCAGGCCCTTAGCAGCACAATGAGTGGATTCAGGTATGATGATTCTAACTGAAGTAAGTCACACAGAAAAAGAAACATCATAAGATATCACTAATACACGGAATGTAAACTTGGCTACACAGGAACTGAATTACAGAACAGAACAGGGTCTCAAACTTAGAAAACCAACTTATGCTTGCTTAAGGGGAAAGGTGAGTTGGGGTGCTGCATAAAACCAGAGATTGAAATGAGCACAGATAAAGTTCCTTAAGTCAAATATGGAATAGACAAGAGCTACTCCTTGCTCAACGGAATGGACTCAACACCGCATATTAAATGCCTAAGAATGTACCTGACTAGTAAGTATCTTAAAACCTATGGATTGCTATGACTCCGAAAGAGAATCAAGCATGTGTACAGGGGCATAAACGCAGCAGTGATAGGATTGGAGAGGTTCGGTGAGCAAATGAAGACCCTTTGAAGTCATATTGCATGGTACCCATTACACGGGTCTTAACTCTCCAGGTTTAAGGTATTCTTCCTTCAGCTAAAACATGCATGTGGAACCCAAGTTTGATCAACCATGTGAACGGGAGACGTGTTCAAATATGTCTCAGTTTTCCTCCCCTGGTACTCGGGTGCAACATTCCAGACGCTTTACTAACACTCTCCCCACTTGGAGAGTCAGCGCCTTTAACCTCCTGTTTGGCCCAGTTTGCAATTTCTGCGGAAGATGAACAGGAATAGCGAGAACCAATGAGAGACTAGCTGGAGGTGTCTGGACGGGCAAATTTAACTCTCATTTCCCACCAGGAAGAGGAAATAACCAAAGGCTCAGCGTGCCGTGCCGGAACCAGATTAGGGACTGAAGCCATCCTGCGGTGTTGCGGCCAGGTCACAAGAAAGCGAGTTGAAGAAAGGAGCTCAGGGGCACTCTAATTCACACACCTGCAGAGTTATAAATGACAGCTATCGTCCAAAAATAGACTGAAGTAAGGCTGCCAAGAGGACTTGAAAGCGGGGCAGAATTGCAGGAAACCGATTTCAGGAGGTAGACTGGAATTGCATTGAAAGCATAGGAAAAGAGGCAGAACGTCCACAATGATGCACTTGGCCAAAAAGGGCGTATGCGTTTTTTCCTGAATATATTCAGGAAAAAACGCATACGCCCTTTTTGGCCAACCAAGCAAGCTTGCAAAGGAAATCTGCACTACAATGAAGTCTCACTTCCCCCCGGTCAAAAGGGCCATCTGAAAAAAGTGTAAAATCCAGAAAGGCAACAGGCCATTGAGAACTGGGAGCCTTGTTATGCTGATGGGCGGGATGTAAATTGCCAACAGACACTTGGGAGAAGTGTATGGTGTTTCCTGAAACATCTAAAAAACAAAGCAACAGAGCCTAGGGCACTTCCACTTATGTTCCTATAGATTAGGGAAATTAAAATCAAAAAGACACAGCCACCCCAAAGTTTGGAACGGCTCTGTTTACAAGAACCTCGTTTACAGTACAAGTTCAACATCGCAGAAAGTGAAAAATGGATAAAGAAGTTGTGGTATTCACTTACAAAGCAATATCACTCAGCAATGAAATCTATGTCATCAGGCCCTTAGCAGCACAATGAGTGGATTCAGGTATGATGATTCTAACTGAAATAAGTCACACAGAAAAAGAAACATCATAAGATATCAGTAATACACGGAATGGAAACTTGGCTACACAGGAACTGAATTACAGAACAGAACAGTGTCTCAAATTTAGAAAAACAACTTATGCTTGCTTAAGGGGAAAGGTGAGTTGGGGTGCTGCATAAAACCAGGATTGAAATGAGCAGAGATAAAGTTCCTTAAGCCAAATATGGAATAGACAAGAGCTACTCCTTGCTCAACGAAATGGACTCAAAACCACATATTAAACGCCTAAGAATGTACCTGACTAGTAAGTATCTTAAAACCTATGAATTGCTATGTCTCCAAAAGAGAATCAAGCGTGTGTACAGGGGCATAAACGCAGCAGTGATAGGATTGGAGAGGTTCGGTGAGCAAATGAAGACCCTTTGAAGTCATATTGCATGGTACCCATTACACGGGTCTCAACTCTCCAGGTTTAAGGTATTCTTCCTTCAGCTAAAACATGCATGTGGAACCCAGAGTATGATCAACCATGTGAACGGGAGACGTGTTCAAATATGTCTCAGTTTTCCTCCCCTGGTACTCGGGTGCAACATTCCAGACGCTTTACTAACACTCTCCCCACTTGGAGAGTCAGCGCCTTTAACCTCCTGTTTGGCACAGTTTGCAATTTCTGCGGAAGATGAACAGGAATAGCGAGAACCAATGATAGGCTAGCTGGAGGTGTCTGGACGGGCAAATTTAACTCTCATTTCTCACCAGGAAGAGGAATTAACCAAAGGCTCAGCATGCCGGGCCGGAACCAGATTAGGGCCTGAAGCCATCCTGCGGTGTTGCGGCCAGCTCAAAAGAAAGCGAGTTGAAGAAAGGAGCTCAGGGGCACTGTAATTCACAAACCTGCAGAGTTATAAATGACAGCTATCGTCCAAAAATAGACTGAAGTAAGGCTGCCAAGAGGACTTGAAAGCGGGGCAGAATTGCAGGAAACCGATTTCAGGAGGTAGACTGGAATTGCATTGAAAGCATAGGAAAAGAGGCAGAACGTCCACAATGATGCACTTGGCCAAAAAGGGCGTATGCGTTTTTTCCTGAATATATTCAGGAAAAAACGCATACGCCCTTTTTGGCCAACCAAGCAAGCTTGCAAAGGAAATCTGCACTACAATGAAGTCTCACTTCCCCCCAGTCAAAAGGGCCATCTGAAAAAAGTGTAAAATCCAGAAAGGCAACAGGCCATTGAGAACTGGGAGCCTTGTTATGCTGATGGGCGGGATGTAAATTGCCAACAGACACTTGGGAGAAGTGTATGGTGTTTCCTGAAACATCTAAAAAACAAAGCAACAGAGCCTAGGGCACTTCCACTTATGTTCCTATAGATTAGGGAAATTAAAATCAAAAAGACACAGCCACCCCAAAGTTTGGAACGGCTCTGTTTACAAGAACCTCGTTTACAGTACAAGTTCAACATCGCAGAAAGTGAAAAATGGATAAAGAAGTTGTGGTATTCACTTACAAAGCAATATCACTCAGCAATGAAATCTATGTCATCAGGCCCTTAGCAGCACAATGAGTGGATTCAGGTATGATGATTCTAACTGAAATAAGTCACACAGAAAAAGAAACATCATAAGATATCAGTAATACACGGAATGGAAACTTGGCTACACAGGAACTGAATTACAGAACAGAACAGTGTCTCAAATTTAGAAAAACAACTTATGCTTGCTTAAGGGGAAAGGTGAGTTGGGGTGCTGCATAAAACCAGGATTGAAATGAGCAGAGATAAAGTTCCTTAAGCCAAATATGGAATAGACAAGAGCTACTCCTTGCTCAACGAAATGGACTCAAAACCACATATTAAACGCCTAAGAATGTACCTGACTAGTAAGTATCTTAAAACCTATGAATTGCTATGTCTCCAAAAGAGAATCAAGCGTGTGTACAGGGGCATAAACGCAGCAGTGATAGGATTGGAGAGGTTCGGTGAGCAAATGAAGACCCTTTGAAGTCATATTGCATGGTACCCATTACACGGGTCTCAACTCTCCAGGTTTAAGGTATTCTTCCTTCAGCTAAAACATGCATGTGGAACCCAAGTTTGATCAACCATGTGAACGGGACTCGTGTTCAAATATGTCTCAGTTTTCCTCCCCTGGTACTCGGGTGCAACATTCCAGACGCTTTACTAACACTCTCCCCACTTGGAGAGTCAGCGCCTTTAACCTCCTGTTTGGCCCAGTTTGCAATTTCTGCGGAAGATGAACAGGAATAGCGAGAACCAATGAGAGACTAGCTGGAGGTGTCTGGACGGGCAAATTTAACTCTCATTTCCCACCAGGAAGAGGAAATAACCAAAGGCTCAGCGTGCCGTGCCGGAACCAGATTAGGGACTGAAGCCATCCTGCGGTGTTGCGGCCAGGTCACAAGAAAGCGAGTTGAAGAAAGGAGCTCAGGGGCACTCTAATTCACACACCTGCAGAGTTATAAATGACAGCTATCGTCCAAAAATAGACTGAAGTAAGGCTGCCAAGAGGACTTGAAAGCGGGGCAGAATTGCAGGAAACCGATTTCAGGAGGTAGACTGGAATTGCATTGAAAGCATAGGAAAAGAGGCAGAACGTCCACAATGATGCACTTGGCCAAAAAGGGCGTATGCGTTTTTTCCTGAATATATTCAGGAAAAAACGCATACGCCCTTTTTGGCCAACCAAGCAAGCTTGCAAAGGAAATCTGCACTACAATGAAGTCTCACTTCCCCCTGGTCAAAAGGGCCATCTGAAAAAAGTGTAAAATCCAGAAAGGCAACAGGCCATTGAGAACTGAGAGCCTTGTTATGCTGATGGGCGGGATGTAAATTGCCAGCAGACACTTGGGAGAAGTGTATGGTGTTTCCTGAAACATCTAAAAAACAAAGCAACAGAGCCTAGGGCACTTCCACTTATGGTCCTATAGCTTAGGGAAATTAAAATCAAAAAGACACAGCCACCCCAAAGTTTGGAACGGCTCTGTTTACAAGAACCTCGTTTACAGTACAAGTTCAACAGCTCAGAAAGTGAAAAATGGATAAAGAAGTTGCGGTATTTACTTACAAAGCAATATCACTCAGCAATGAAATCTATGTCACCAGGCCCTTAGCAGCACAATGAGTGGATTCAGGTATGATGATTCTAACTGAAATAAGTCACACAGAAAAAGAAACATCATAAGATATCAGTAATACACGGAATGTAAACTTGGCTACACAGGAACTGAATTACAGAACAGAACAGGGTCTCAAATTTAGAAAACCAACTTATGCTTGCTTAAGGGTAAAGGTGAGTAGGGGTGCTGCATAAAACCAGAGATTGAAATGAGCACAGATAAAGTTCCTTAAGCCAAATATGGAATACACAAGAGCTACTCCTTGCTCAACGAAATGGACTCAACACCCCATATTAAACGCCTAAGAATGTACCTGACTAGTAAGTATCTTAAAACCTATGGATTCCTATGTCTCCGAAAGACAATAAAGCATGTGTACACGGGCATAAATGCAGCAGTGATAGGATTGCAGATGTTCCGTGAGCAAATGAAGACCCTTTGAAGTCATATTGCATGGTACCCATTCCACGGGTTTCAACTACCCAGGTTTAAGGTATTCTTCCTTCAGCTAAAACATGCATGTGGAACCCAGAGTATGATCAACCGTGTGAACGGGAGACGTGTTCAAATATGTCTCAGTTTTCGTACCCTGGTACTCGGGTGCAACATTCCAGACACTTTACTAACAGTCTCCCCACTTGGAGAGTCAGTCCCTTTAACCTCCTGTTTGGCCCAGTTTGCAATTTCTGCGGAAGATGAACAGGAATAGCGAGAACCAATGAGAGACTAGCTGGAGGTGTCTGGACGGGCAAATTTAACTCTCATTTCCCACCAGGAAGAGGAATTAACCAAAGGCTCAGCGTGCCGAGCCGGAACCAGATTAGGGCCTGAAGCCATCCTGCGGTGTTGCGGCCAGCTCAAAAGAAAGCGAGTTGATGAAAGGAGCTCAGGGTGTCTGTAATTCACAAACCTGCAGAGTTATAAATGACAGCTATCGTCCAAAAATAGACTGAAGTAAGGCTGCCAAGAGGACTTGAAAGCGGGGCAGAATTGCAGGAAACCGATTTCAGGAGGTAGACTGGAATTGCATTGCAAGCATAGGAAAAGAGGCAGAACGTCCACAATGATGCACTTGGCCAAAAAGGGCGTATGCGTTTTTTCCTGAATATATTCAGGAAAAAACGCATACGCCCTTTTTGGCCAACCAAGCAAGCTTGCAAAGGAAATCTGCACTACAATGAAGTCTCACTTCCCCCCGGTCAAAAGGGCCATCTGAAAAAAGTGTAAAATCCAGAAAGGCAGGACAGGCCATGGAGAACTGGGAGCCTTGTTATGCTGATGGGCGGGATGTAAATTGCCAACAACCACTCGGGAGAAGTGTATGGTGTTTCCTGAAACATCTAAAAAACAAAGCAACAGAGCCTAGGGCACTTCCACTTATGGTCCTATAGCTTAGGGAAATTAAAATCAAAAAGACACAGCCACCCCAAAGTTTGGGACGCCTCTGTTTACAAGAACCTCGTTTACCGTACAAGTTCAATATCACAGAAAGTGAAAAATGGATAAAGAACTTGTGGTACTTACGTACAATGCAGTATCACTCAGCAATGAAATCTATGTCATCAGGCCCGTAGCAGCATAATGAGTGGATTCAGGTACGATGATTCTAACTGAAATAAGTCACACAGAAAAAGAAACATCATAAGATATCACTAATACACGGAATGTAAACTTGGCTACACAGGAACTGAATTCCAAAACAGAACAGGGTCTCAAATTTAGAAAACCAACTTATGCTTGCTTAAGGGGAAAGGTGAATTGTGGTGCTGCATAAAACCAGAGATTGAAATGAGCACAGATAAAGTTCCTTAAGCCAAATATGGAATAGACAAGAGCTACTCCTTGCTCAACGAAATGGACTCAACACCCCATATTAAATGCCTAAGAATGTACCTGACTAGTAAGTATCTTAAAACCTATGGATTGCTATGTCTCCAAAAGAGAATCAAGCATGTGTACAGGGGCATAAACGCAGCAGTGATAGGATTGGAGAGGTTCGGTGAGCAAATGAAGACCCTTTGAAGACATATTGCATGGTACCCATTCCACAGGTCTCAACTCTCCAGGTTTAAGGTATTCTTCCTTCAGCTAAAACATGCATGTGGAACCCAGAGTATGATCAACCGTGTGAACGGGAGACGTGTTCAAATATGTCTCAGTTTTCCTCCCCTGGTACTCGGGTGCAACATTCCAGACGCTTTACTAACACTCTCCCCACTTGGAGAGTCAGCGCCTTTAACCTCCTGTTTGGCCCAGTTTGCAATTTCTGCGGAAGATGAACAGTAATAGCGAGAACCAATGAGAGACTACCGGGAGGTGTCTGGACGGGCAAATTTAACTCTCATATCCCACCAGGAAGAGGAATTAACCAAAGGCTCAGCGTGCCGTGCCGGAACCAGATTAGGGCCTGAAGCCATCCTGCGGAGTTGCGGCCTGCTCACAAGAAAGCGAGTTGAAGAAAGGAGCTCAGGGGCACTGTAATTCACAAACCTGCAGAGTTATAAATGACAGCTATCGTCCAAAAATAGACTGAAGTAAGGCTGCCAGGAGGACTTGAAAGCGGGGCAGAATTGCAGGAAACCGATTTCAGGAGGTAGACTGGAATTGCATTGAAAGCATAGGAAAAGAGGCAGAACGTCCACAATGATGCACTTGGCCAAAAAGGGCGTATGCGTTTTTTCCTGAATATATTCAGGAAAAAACGCATACGCCCTTTTTGGCCAACCAAGCAAGCTTGCAAAGGAAATCTGCACTACAATGAAGTCTCACTTCCCCCCGGTCAAAAGGGCCATCTGAAAAAAGTGTAAAATCCAGAAAGGCAGGACTGGCCATGGAGAACTGGGAGCCTTCTTATGCTGAAGGGCGGGATGTAAATTGCCAACAAACACTCGGGAGAAATGTATGGTGTTTCCTGAAACATCTAAAAAACAAAGCAACAGAGCCTAGGGCACTTCCACTTATGGTCCTATAGCTTAGGGAATTTAAAATCAAAAAGACACAGCCACCCCAAAGTTTCGAACGGCTCTGTTTACAAGAACCTCGTTTACAGTAGAAGTTCAACATCGCAGAAAGTGAAAAATGGATAAAGAACTTGTGGTACTTACGTACAATGCAGTATCACTCAGCAATGAAATCTATGTCATCAGGCCCGTAGCAGCATAATGAGTGGATTCAGGTACGATGATTCTAACTGAAATAAGTCACACAGAAAAAGAAACATCATAAGATATCACTAATACACGGAATGGAAACTTGGCTACACAGGAACTGAATTACAGAACAGAACAGGGTCTCAAATTTAGAAAACCAACTTATGCTTGCTTAAGGGTAAAGGTGAGTTGGGGTGCTGCATAAAACCAGAGATTGAAATGAGCACAGATAAAGTTCCTTAAGCCAAATATGGAATAGACAAGAGCTACTCCTTGCTCAACGAAATGGACTCAACACCGCATATTAAATGCCTAAGAATGTACCTGACTAGTAAGTATCTTAAAACGTATGGATTGCTATGTCTCCGAAAGAGAATCAAGCATGTGTACAGGGGCATAAATGCAGCAGTGATAGGATTGGAGAGGTTCGGTGAGCAAATGAAGACCCTTTGAAGTCATATTGCATGGTACCCATTCCACGGGTTTCAACTACCCAGGTTTAAGGTATTCTTCCTTCAGCTAAAACATGCATGTGGAACCTAGAGTATGATCAACCATGTCATCGGGAGACGTGTTCAAATATGTCTCAGTTTTCGTACCCTGGTACTCGGGTGCAACATTCCAGACGCTTTACTAACACTCTCCCCACTTGGAGAGTCAGTCCCTTTAACCTCCTGTTTGGCCCAGTTTGCAATTTCTGTGGAAGATGAACAGGAATAGCGAGAACCAATGAGAGACTAGCTGGAGGTGTCTGGATGGGCAAATTTAACTCTCATTTCCCACCAGGAAGAGGAATTAACCAAAGGCTCAGCGTGCCATGCCAGAACCAGATTAGGGCCTGAAGACATCCTGCGGTGTTGCGGCCAGGTCACAAGAAAGCGAGTTGAAGAAAGGAGCTCAGGGGCACTGTAATTCACAAACCTGCAGAGTTATAAATGACAGCTATCGTCCAAAAATAGACTGAAGTAAGGCTGCCAAGAGGACTTGAAAGCGGGGCAGAATTGCAGGAAACCGATTTCAGGAGGTAGACTGGAATTGCATTGAAAGCATAGGAAAAGAGGCAGAACGTCCACAATGATGCACTTGGTCAAAAAGGGCGTATGCGTTTTTTCCTGAATATATTCAGGAAAAAACGCATACGCCCTTTTTGGCCAACCAAGCAAGCTTGCAAAGGAAATCTGCACTACAATGAAGTCTCACTTCCCCCCGGTCAAAAGGGCCATCTGAAAAAAGTGTAAAATCCAGAAAGGCAGGACAGGCCATGGAGAACTGGGAGCCTTGTTATGCTGATGGGCGGGATGTAAATTGCCAACAGACACTCAGGAGAAGTATATGGTGTTTCCTGAAACATCTAAAAAACAAAGCAACAGAGCCTAGGGCACTTCCACTTATGGTCCTATAGCTTAGGGAATTTAAAATCAAAAAGACACAGCCACCCCAAAGTTTGGAACGGCTCTGTTTACAAGAACCTCGTTTACAGTACAAGTTCAACATCGCAGAAATTGAAAAATGGATAAAGAAGTTGTGGTATTTACTTACAAAGCAATATCACTCAGCAATGAAATGTGTGTCATCAGGCCCTTAGCAGCACAATGAGTGGATTCAGGTATGATGATTCTAACTGAAATAAGTCACACAGAGAAAGAAACATCATAAGATATCAGTAATACACGGAATGTAAACTTGGCTACACAGGAACTGAATTACAGAACAGAACAGGGTCTCAAATTTAGAAAACCAACTTATGCTTGCTTAAGGGGAAAGGTGAGTTGGGGTGCTGCATAAAACCAGAGATTGAAATGAGCACAGATAAAGTTCCTTAAGCCAAATATGGAATAGACAAGAGCTACTCCTTGCTCAACGAAATGGACTCAACACCGCATATTAAACGCCTAAGAATGTACCTGACTACTAAGTATCTTAAAACCTATGGATTGCTATGTCTCCAAAAGAGAATCAAGCGTGTGTACAGGGGCATAAACGCAGCAGTGATAGGATTGGAGAGGTTCGGTGAGCAAATGAAGACCCTTTGAAGTCATATTGCATGGTACCCATTACACGGGTCTCAACTCTCCAGGTTTTAGGTATTCTTCCTTCAGCTAAAACATGCATGTGGAACCCAAGTATGATCAACCATGTGAACGGGAGATGTGTTCAAATATGTCTCAGTTTTCCTCCCCTGGTACTCGGGTGCAACATTCTAGACGCTTTACTAACACTCTCCCCACTTGAAAAGTCAGCGCCTTTAACCTCCTGTTTGGCCCAGTTTGCAATTTCTGTGGAAGATGAACAGGAATAGCGAGAACCAATGAGAGGCTAGCTGGAGGTGTCTGGACGGGCAAATTTAACTCTCATTTCCCACCAGGAAGAGGAAATAACCAAAGGCTCAGCGTGCCGTGCCGGAACCAGATTAGGGCCTGAAGCCATCCTGCAGTGTTGTGGCCAGCTCAAAAGAAAGCGAGTTGAAGAAAGGAGCTCAGGGGCACTGTAATTCACAAACCTGCAGAGTTATAAATGACAGCTATCGTCCAAAAATAGACTGAAGTAAGGCTGCCAAGAGGACTTGAAAGCGGGGCAGAATTGCAGGAAACCGATTTCAGGAGGTAGACTGGAATTGCATTGAAAGCATAGGAAAAGAGGCAGAACGTCCACAATGATGCACTTGGCCAAAAAGGGCGTATGCGTTTTTTCCTGAATATATTCAGGAAAAAACGCATACGCCCTTTTTGGCCAACCAAGCAAGCTTGCAAAGGAAATCTGCACTACAATGAAGTCTCACTTCCCCCCGGTCAAAAGGGCCATCTGAAAAAAGTGTAAAATCCAGAAAGGCAGGACAGGCCATGGAGAACTGGGAGCCTTGTTATGCTGATGGGCGGGATGTAAATTGCCAACAACCACTCCGGAGAAGTGTATGGTGTTTCCTGAAACATCTAAAAAACAAAGCAACAGAGCCTAGGGCACTTCCACTTATGGTCCTATAGCTTAGGGAAATTAAAATCAAAAAGACACAGCCACCCCAAAGTTTGGAACGGCTCTGTTTACAAGAACCTCGTTTACAGTACAAGTTCAACATCGCAGAAAGTGAAAAATGGATAAAGAAGTTGTGGTATTCACTTACAAAGCAATATCACTCAGCAATGAAATCTATGTCATCAGGCCCTTAGCAGCACAATGAGTGGATTAAGGTATGATGATTCTAACTGAAATAAGTCACACAGAAAAAGAAACATCATAAGATATCAGTAATACACGGAATGGAAACTTGGCTACACAGGAACTGAATTACAGAACAGAACAGGGTCTCAAATTTAGAAAACCAACTTATGCTTGCTTAAGGGGAAAGGTGAGTTGGGGTGCTGCATAAAACCAGAGATTGAAATGAGCACGGATAAAGTTCCTTAAGCCAAATATGGAATAGACAAGAGCTACTCCTTGCTCAACGAAATGGACTCAACACCGCATATTAAACGCCTAAGAATGTACCTGACTAGTAAGTATCTTAAAACCTATGGATTGCTATGTCTCCGAAAGAGAATCAAGCATGTGTACAGGGGCATAAACGCAGCAGTGATAGGATTGGAGAGGTTCGGTGAGCAAATGAAGACCCTTTGAAGTCATATTGCATGGTACCCATTCCACGGGTTTCAACTACCCAGGTTTTAGGTATTCTTCCTTCAGCTAAAACATGCATGTGGAACCCAAGTATGATCAACCATGTGAACGGGAGACGTGTTCAAATATGTCTCAGTTTTCCTCCCCTGGTACTCGGGTGCAACATTCCAGACGCTTTACTAACACTCTCCCCACTTGGAAAGTCAGCGACTTTAACCTCCTGTTTGGCCCAGTTTGCAATTTCTGCAGAAGATGAACAGGAATAGCGAGAACCAATGAGAGGCTAGCTGGAGGTGTCTGGACGGGCAAATTTAACTCTCATTTCCCACCAGGAAGAGGAATTAACCAAAGGCTCAGCGTGCCGTGCCGGAACCAGATTAGGGCCTGAAGCCATCCTGCGGTGTTGCGGCCAACTCACAAGAAAGCGAGTTGAAGAAAGGAGCTCAGGGGCACTGTAATTCACAAACCTGCAGAGTTATAAATGACAGCTATCGTCCAAAAATAGACTGAAGTAAGGCTGCCAAGAGGACTTGAAAGTGGGGCAGAATTGCAGGAAACCGATTTCAGGAGGTAGACTGGAATTGCATTGAAAGCATAGGAAAAGAGGCAGAACGTCCACAATGATGCACTTGGCCAAAAAGGGCGTATGCGTTTTTTCCTGAATATATTCAGGGAAAAACGCATACGCCCTTTTTGGTCAACCAAGCAAACTTGCAAAGGAAATCTGCAGTACAATGAAGTCTCACTTCTCCCCGGTTAAAAGGGCCATCTGAAAAAAGTGTAAAATCCAGAAAGGCAGGACAGGCCAAGGAGAACTGGGAGCCTTGTTATGCTGATGGGCGGGATGTAAATTGCCAACAGACACTCAGGAGAAGTGTATGGTGTTTCCTGAAACATCTAAAAAACAAAGCAACAGAGCCTAGGGCACTTCCACTTATGGTCCTATAGCTTAGGGAAATTAAAATCAAAAAAGACACAGCCACCCCAAAGTTTCGAACGCCTCCGTTTACAAGAACCTCGTTTACCGTACAAGTTCAATATCACAGAAAGTGAAAAATGGATAAAGAACTTGAGGTACTTACGTACAATGCAGTATCACTCAGCAATGAAATCTATGTCATCAGGCCCTTAGCAGCATAATGAGTGGATTCAGGTACGATGATTCTAACTGAAATAAGTCACACAGAAAAAGAAACATCATAAGATATCAGTAATACACGGAATGTAAACTTGGCTACACAGGAACTGCATTCCAAAACAGAACAGGGTCTCAAATTTAGAAAACCAACTTATGCTTGCTTAAGGGGAAAGGTGAGTTGGGGTGCTGCATAAAACCAGAGATTGAAATGAGCACAGATAAAGTTCCTTAAGCCAAATATGGAATAGACAAGAGCTACTCCTTGCTCAACGAAATGGACTCAACACCGCATATTAAACGCCTAAGAATGTACCTGACTAGTAAGTATCTTAAAACCTATGGATTGCTATGTCTCCAAAAGAGAATCAAGCGTGTGTACAGGGGCATAAACGCAGCAGTGATAGGATTGGAGAGGTTTGGTGAGGAAATGAAGACCCATTGAAGTCATATTGCATGGTACCCATTCCACGGGTTTCAACTACCCAGGTTTAAGGTATTCTTCCTTCAGCTAAAACATGCATGTGGAACCCAGAGTATGATCAACCATGTGATCGGGAGACGTGTTCAAATATGTCTCAGTTTTCGTACCCTGGTACTCGGCTGCAACATTCCAGACGCTTTACTAACACTCTCCCGACTTGGAGAGTCAGTCCCTTTAACCTCCTTTTTGGCCCAGTTTGCAATTTCTGCGGAAGATGAACAGGAATAGCGAGAACCAATGAGAGACTAGCTGGAGGTGTCTGGACGGGCAAGTTTAACTCTCATTTCCCACCAGGAAGAGGAATTAACCAAAGGCTCAGCGTGCCGTGCCAGAACCAGATTAGGGCCTGAAGCCATCCTGCGGTGTTGCGGCCAGGTCACAAGAAAGCGAGTTGAAGAAAGGAGCTCAGGGGCACTGTAATTCACAAACCTGCAGAGTTATAAATGACAGCTATCGTCCAAAAATAGACTGAAGTAAGGCTGCCAAGAGGACTTGAAAGCGGGGCAGCATTGCAGGAAACCGATTTCAGGAGGTAGACTGGAATTGCATTGAAAGCATAGGAAAAGAGGCAGAACGTCCACAATGATGCACTTGGCCAAAAAGGGCGTATGCGTTTTTTCCTGAATATATTCAGGAAAAACGCATACGCCCTTTTTGGCCAACCAAGCAAGCTTGCAAAGGAAATCTGCACTACAATGAAGTCTCACTTCCCCCCGGTCAAAAGGGCCATCTGAAAAAAGTGTAAAATCCAGAAAGGCAGGACAGGCCATGGAGTACTGGGAGCCTTGTTATGCTGATGGGCGGGATGTAAATTGCCAACAACCACTAGGGAGAAGTGTATGGTGTTTCCTGAAACATCTAAAAAACAAAGCAACAGAGCCTAGGGCACTTCCACTTATGGTCCTATAGCTTAGGGAAATTAAAATCAAAAAGACACAGCCACCCCAATGTTTGGAAAGGCTCTGTTTAGAAGAACCTCGTTTACAGTACAAGTTCAACATCGCAGAAAGTGAAAAATGGATAAAGAAGTTGTGGTATTTACTTACAAAGCAATATCACTCAGCAATGAAATCTGTGTCATCAGGCCCTTAGCAGCACAATGAGTGGATTCAGGTATGATGATTCTAACTGAAATAAGTCACACAGAAAAAGAAACATCATAAGATATCAGTAATACACGGAATGTAAACTTGGCTACACAGGAACTGAATTACAGAACAGAACAGGGTCTCAAATTTAGAAAACCAACTTATGCTTGCTTAAGGGGAAAGGTGAGTTGGGGTGCTGCATAAAACCAGAGATTGAAATGAGCACAGATAAAGTTCCTTACGCCAAATATGGAATAGACAAGAGCTACTCCTTGCTCAACGAAATGGACTCAACACCGCATATTAAACGCCTAAGAATGTACCTGACTAGTAAGTATCTTAAAACCTACGGAGTGCTATGTCTCTGAAAGAGAATCATGCATGTGTACAGGGGCATAAACGCAGCAGTGATATGATTGGAGAGGTTCGGTGAGCAAATGAAGACCCTTTGAAGTCATATTGCATGGTACCCATTCCACGGGTTTCAACTACCCAGGTTTAAGGTATTCTCCCTTCAGCTAAAACATGCATGTGGAACCTAGAGTATGATCAACCATGTGATCGGGAGACGTGTTCAAATATGTCTCAGTTTTCGTACCCTGGTACTCGGGTGCAACATTCCAGACGCTTTACTAACACTCTCCCCACTTGGAGAGTCAGTCCCTTTAACCTCCTGTTTGGCCCAGTTTGCAATTTCTGCGGAAGATGAACAGGAATAGCGAGAACCAATGATAGGCTAGCTGGAGGTGTCTGGACGGGCAAATTTAACTCTCATTTCCCACCAGGAGGACGAAATAACCAAAGGCTCAGCGTGCCGTGCCGGAACCAGATTAGGGCCTGAAGACATCCTGCGGTGTTGCGGCCAGGTCACAAGAAAGCGAGTTGAAGAAAGGAGCTCAGGGGCACTGTAATTCGCAAACCTGCAGAGTTATAAATGACAGCTATCGTCCAAAAATAGACTGAAGTAAGGCTGCCAAGAGGACTTGAAAGCGGGGCAGAATTGCAGGAAACCGATTTCAGGAGGTAGACTGGAATTGCATTGAAAGCATAGGAAAAGAGGCAGAACGTCCACAATGATGCACTTGGCCAAAAAGGGCGTATGCGTTTTTTCCTGAATATATTCAGGAAAAAACGCATACGCCCTTTTTGGCCAACCAAGCAAGCTTGCAAAGGAAATCTGCACTACAATGAAGTCTCACTTCCCCCTGGTCAAAAGGGCCATCTGAAAAAAGTGTAAAATCCAGAAAGGCAGGACAGGCCATGGAGAACTGGGAGCCTTGTTATGCTGATGGGCGGGATGTAAATTGCCAACAACCACTCGGGAGAAGTGTATGGTGTTTCCTG
Organism: Delphinus delphis; assembly: GCF_949987515.2. NCBI lineage: Eukaryota > Metazoa > Chordata > Mammalia > Artiodactyla > Delphinidae > Delphinus > Delphinus delphis. The sequence goes on along the minus strand of NW_027192676.1, from coordinate 1,473,972 downwards.
AAACATCTAAAAAACAAAGCAACAGAGCCTAGGGCACTTCCACTTATGGTCCTATAGCTTAGGGAAATTAAATTCAAAAAGACACAGCCACCCCAAAGTTTGGAACGGCTCTGTTTACAAGAACCTCGTTTACAGTACAAGTTCAACATCGCAGAAAGTGAAAAATGGATAAAGAACTTGTGGTACTTACGTACAATGCAGTATCACTCAGCAATGAAATCTATGTCATCAGGCCCGTAGCAGCATAATGAGTGGATTCAGGTACGATGATTCTAACTGAAATAAGTCACACAGAAAAAGAAACATCATAAGATATCACTAATACACGGAATGTAAACTTGGCTACACAGGAACTGAATTACAGAACAGAACAGGGTCTCAAATTTAGAAAACCAACTTATGCTTGCTTAAGGGTAAAGGTGAGTTGGGGTGCTGCATAAAACCAGAGATTGAAATGAGCACAGATAAAGTTCCTTAAGCCAAATATGGAATAGACAAGAGCTACTCCTTGCTCAACGAAATGGACTCAACACCGCATATTAAATGCCTAAGAATGTACCTGACTAGTAAGTATCTTAAAACCTATGGATTGCTATGTCTCCGAAAGAGAATCAAGCATGTGTACAGGGGCATAAACGCAGCAGTGATAGGATTGGAGAGGTTCGGTGAGCAAATGAAGACCCTTTGAAGTCATATTGCATGGTACCCATTCCACGGGTTTCAACTACCCAGGTTTAAGGTATTCTTCCTTCAGCTAAAACATGCATGTGGGACCTAGAGTATGATCAACCATGTGATCGGGAGACGTGTTCAAATATGTCTCAGTTTTCGTACCCTGGTACTCGGGTGCAACATTCCAGACGCTTTACTAACACTCTCCCCACTTGGAGAGTCAGTCCCTTTAACCTCCTGTTTGGCCCAGTTTGCAATTTCTGTGGAAGATGAACAGGAATAGCGAGAACCAATGAGACTAGCTGGAGGTGTCTGGATGGGCAAATTTAACTCTCATTTCCCACCAGGAAGAGGAATTAACCAAAGGCTCAGCGTGCCGTGCCAGAACCAGATTAGGGCCTGAAGACATCCTGCGGTGTTGCGGCCAGGTCACAAGAAAGCGAGTTGAAGAAAGGAGCTCAGGGGCACTGTAATTCACAAACCTGCAGAGTTATAAATGACAGCTATCGTCCAAAAATAGACTGAAGTAAGGCTGCCAAGAGGACTTGAAAGCGGGGCAGAATTGCAGGAAACCGATTTCAGGAGGTAGACTGGAATTGCATTGAAAGCATAGGAAAAGAGGCAGAACGTCCACAATGATGCACTTGGCCAAAAAGGGCGTATGCGTTTTTTCCTGAATATATTCAGGAAAAAACGCATACGCCCTTTTTGGCCAACCAAGCAAGCTTGCAAAGGAAATCTGCACTACAATGAAGTCTCACTTCCCCCCGGTCAAAAGGGCCATCTGAAAAAAGTGTAAAATCCAGAAAGGCAGGACAGGCCATGGAGAACTGGGAGCCTTGTTATGCTGATGGGCGGGATGTAAATTGCCAACAACCACTCGGGAGAAGTGTATGGTGTTTCCTGAAACATCTAAAAAACAAAGCAACAGAGCCTAGGGCACTTCCACTTATGGTCCTATAGCTTAGGGAATTTAAAATCAAAAAGACACAGCCACCCCAAAGTTTGGAACGGCTCTGTTTACAAGAACCTCGTTTACAGTACAAGTTCAACATCGCAGAAATTGAAAAATGGATAAAGAAGTTGTGGTATTTACTTACAAAGCAATATCACTCAGCAATGAAATCTGTGTCATCAGGCCCTTAGCAGCACAATGAGTGGATTCAGGTATGATGATTCTAACTGAAATAAGTCACACAGAAAAAGAAACATCATAAGATATCAGTAATACACGGAATGTAAACTTGGCTACACAGGAACTGAATTACAGAACAGAACAGGGTCTCAAATTTAGAAAACCAACTTATGCTTGCTTAAGGGGAAAGGTGAGTTGGGGTGCTGCATAAAACCAGAGATTGAAATGAGCACAGATAAAGTTCCTTAAGCCAAATATGGAATAGACAAGAGCTACTCCTTGCTCAACGAAATGGACTCAACACCGCATATTAAACGCCTAAGAATGTACCTGACTAGTAAGTATCTTAAAACCTATGGATTGCTATGTCTCCGAAAGAGAATCAAGCATGTGTACAGGGGCATAAACGCAGCAGTGATAGGATTGGAGAGGTTCGGTGAGCAAATGAAGACCCTTTGAAGTCATATTGCATGGTACCCATTCCACGGGTTTCAACTACCCAGGTTTAAGGTATTCTTCCTTCAGCTAAAACATGCATGTGGAACCTAGAGTATGATCAACCATGTGATCGGTAGACGTGTTCAAATATGTCTCAGTTTTCGTACCCTGGTACTCGGGTGCAACATTCCAGACGCTTTACTAACACTCTCCCCACTTGGAAAGTCAGCACCTTTAACCTCCTGTTTGGCCCAGTTTGCAATTTCTGCGGAAGATGAACAGGAATAGCGAGAACCAATGAGAGGCTAGCTGGAGGTGTCTGGACGGGCAAATTTAACTCTCATTTCCCACCAGGAAGAGGAAATAACCAAAGGCTCAGCGTGCCGTGCCGGAACCAGATTAGGGCCTGAAGCCATCCTGCGGTGTTGCGGCCAGCTCAAAAGAAAGCGAGTTGAAGAAAGGAGCTCAGGGGCACTGTAATTCACAAACCTGCAGAGTTATAAATGACAGCTATCGTCCAAAAATAGACTGAAGTAAGGCTGCCAAGAGGACTTGAAAGCGGGGCAGAATTGCAGGAAACCGATTTCAGGAGGTAGACTGGAATTGCATTGAAAGCATAGGAAAAGAGGCAGAACGTCCACAATGATGCACTTGGCCAAAAAGGGCGTATGCGTTTTTTCCTGAATATATTCAGGAAAAAACGCATACGCCCTTTTTGGCCAACCAAGCAAGCTTGCAAAGGAAATCTGCACTACAATGAAGTCTCACTTCCCCCCGGTCAAAAGGGCCATCTGAAAAAAGTGTAAAATCCAGAAAGGCAGGACAGGCCATGGAGAACTGGGAGCCTTGTTATGCTGATGGGCGGGATGTAAATTGCCAACAACCACTCGGGAGAAGTGTATGGTGTTTCCTGAAACATCTAAAAAACAAAGCAACAGAGCCTAGGGCACTTCCACTTATGGTCCTATAGCTTAGGGAATTTAAAATCAAAAAGACACAGCCACCCCAAAGTTTCGAACGGCTCTGTTTACAAGAACCTCGTTTACAGTACAAGTTCAACATCGCAGAAAGTGAAAAATGGATAAAGAACTTGTGGTACTTACGTACAATGCAGTATCACTCAGCAATGAAATCTATGTCATCAGGCCCTTAGCAGCATAATGAGTGGATTCAGGTACGATGATTCTAACTGAAATAAGTCACACAGAAAAAGAAACATCATAAGATACCACTAATACACGGAATGTAAACTTGGCTACACAGGAACTGAATTACAGAACAGAACAGGGTCTCAAATTTAGAAAACCAACTTATGCTTGCTTAAGGGTAAAGGTGAGTTGGGGTGCTGCATAAAACCAGAGATTGAAATGAGCACAGATAAAGTTCCTTAAGCCAAATATGGAATAGACAAGAGCTACTCCTTGCTCAACGAAATGGACTCAACACCGCATATTAAATGCCTAAGAATGTACCTGACTAGTAAGTATCTTAAAACCTATGGATTGCTATGTCTCCGAAAGAGAATCAAGCATGTGTACAGGGGCATAAACGCAGCAGTGATAGGATTGGAGAGGTTCGGTGAGCAAATGAAGACCCTTTGAAGTCATATTGCATGGTACCCATTCCACGGGTTTCAACTACCCAGGTTTAAGGTATTCTTCCTTCAGCTAAAACATGCATGTGGGACCTAGAGTATGATCAACCATGTGACCGGGAGACGTGTTCAAATATGTCTCAGTTTTCGTACCCTGGTACTCGGGTGCAACATTCCAGACGCTTTACTAACACTCTCCCCACTTGGAGAGTCAGTCCCTTTAACCTCCTGTTTGGCCCAGTTTGCAATTTCTGCGGAAGATTAACTGGAATAGCGAGAACCAATGAGAGACTAGCTGGAGGTGTCTGGATGGGCAAATTTAACTCTCATTTCCCACCAGGAAGAGGAATTAACCAAAGGCTCAGCGTGCCGTGCCAGAACCAGATTAGGGCCTGAAGACATCCTGCGGTGTTGCGGCCAGGTCACAAGAAAGCGAGTTGAAGAAAGGAGCTCAGGGGCACTGTAATTCACAAACCTGCAGAGTTATAAATGACAGCTATCGTCCAAAAATAGACTGAAGTAAGGCTGCCAAGAGGACTTGAAAGCGGGGCAGAATTGCAGGAAACCGATTTCAGGAGGTAGACTGGAATTGCATTGAAAGCATAGGAAAAGAGGCAGAACGTCCACAATGATGCACTTGGCCAAAAAGGGCGTATGCGTTTTTTCCTGAATATATTCAGGAAAAAACGCATACGCCCTTTTTGGCCAACCAAGCAAGCTTGCAAAGGAAATCTGCACTACAATGAAGTCTCACTTCCCCCCGGTCAAAAGGGCCATCTGAAAAAAGTGTAAAATCCAGAAAGGCAGGACAGGCCATGGAGAACTGGGAGCCTTGTTATGCTGATGGGCGGGATGTAAATTGCCAACAACCACTCGGGAGAAGTGTATGGTGTTTCCTGAAACATCTAAAAAACAAAGCAACAGAGCCTAGGGCACTTCCACTTATGGTCCTATAGCTTAGGGAATTTAAAATCAAAAAGACACAGCCACCCCAAAGTTTGGAACGGCTCTGTTTACAAGAACCTCGTTTACAGTACAAGTTCAACATCGCAGAAATTGAAAAATGGATAAAGAAGTTGTGGTATTTACTTACAAAGCAATATCACTCAGCAATGAAATCTGTGTCATCAGGCCCTTAGCAGCACAATGAGTGGATTCAGGTATGATGATTCTAACTGAAATAAGTTACACAGAAAAAGAAACATCATAAGATATCAGTAATACACGGAATGTAAACTTGGCTACACAGGAACTGAATTACAGAACAGAACACGGTCTCAAATTTAGAAAACCAACTTATGCTTGCTTAAGGGGAAAGGTGAGTTGGGGTGCTGCATAAAACCAGAGATTGAAATGAGCACAGATAAAGTTCCTTAAGCCAAATATGGAATAGACAAGAGCTACTCCTTGCTCAACGAAATGGACTCAATACCGCATATTAAACACCTAAGAATGTACCTGACTAGTAAGTATCTTAAAACCTATGGATTGCTATGTCTCCGAAACAGAATCAAGCATGTGTACAGGGGCATAAACGCAGCAGTGATAGGATTGGAGAGGTTCGGTGAGCAAATGAAGACCCTTTGAAGTCATATTGCATGGTACCCATTCCACGGGTTTCAACTACCCAGGTTTTAGGTATTCTTCCTTCAGCTAAAACATGCATGTGGAACCCAAGTATGATCAACCATGTGAACGGGAGACGTGTTCAAATATGTCTCAGTTTTCCTCCCCTGGTACTCGGGTGCAACATTCCAGACGCTTTACTAACACTCTCCCCACTTGGAAAGTCAGCGCCTTTAACCTCCTGTTTGGCCCAGTTTGCAATTTCTGCGGAAGATGAACAGGAATAGCGAGAACCAATGAGAGGCTAGCTGGAGGTGTCTGGACGGGCAAATTTAACTCTCATTTCCCACCAGGAAGAGGAAATAACCAAAGGCTCAGCGTGCCGTGCCGGAACCAGATTAGGGCCTGAAGCCATCCTGCGGTGTTGCGGCCAGCTCAAAAGAAAGCGAGTTGAACAAAGGAGCTCAGGGGCACTGTAATTCACAAACCTGCAGAGTTATAAATGACAGCTATCGTCCAAAAATAGACTGAAGTAAGGCTGCCAAGAGGACTTGAAAGCGGGGCAGAATTGCAGGAAACCGATTTCAGGAGGTAGACTCAAATTGCATTGAAAGCATAGGAAAAGAGGCAGAACGTCCACAATGATGCACTTGGCCAAAAAGGGCGTATGCGTTTTTTCCTGAATATATTCAGGAAAAAACGCATACGCCCTTTTTGGCCAACCAAGCAAGCTTGCAAAGGAAATCTGCACTATAATGAAGTCTCACTTCCCCCCGGTCAAAAGGGCCATCTGAAAAAAGTGTAAAATCCAGAAAGGCAGGACAGGCCATGGAGAACTGGGAGCCTTGTTATGCTGAAGGGCGGGATGTAAATTGCCAAAAAACACTCGGGAGAAGTGTATGGTGTTTCCTGAAACATCTAAAAAACAAAGCAACAGAGCCTAGGGCACTTCCACTTATGGTCCTATAGCTTAGGGAATTTAAAATCAAAAAGACACAGCCACCCCAAAGTTGCGAACGGCTCTGTTTACAAGAACCTCGTTTACAGTACAAGTTCAACATCGCAGAAAGTGAAAAATGGATAAAGAACTTGTGGTACTTACGTACAATGCAGTATCACTCAGCAATGAAATCTATGTCATCAGGCCCTTAGCAGCATAATGAGTGCATTCAGGTACGATGATTCTAACTGAAATAAGTCACACAGAAAAAGAAACATCATAAGATATCAGTAATACACGGAATGTAAACTTGGCTACACAGGAACTGAATTACAGAACAGAACAGGGTCTCAAATTTAGAAAACCAACTTATGCTTGCTTAAGGGGAAAGGTGAGTTGGGGTGCTGCATAAAACCAGAGATTGAAATGAGCACAGATAAAGTTCCTTAAGCCAAATATGGAATAGACAAGAGCTACTCCTTGCTCAACGAAATGGACTCAACACCGCATATTAAACGCCTAAGAATGTACCTGACTAGTAAGTATCTTAAAACCTATGGATTGCTATGTCTCCGAAACAGAATCAAGCATGTGTACAGGGGCATAAACGCAGCAGTGATAGGATTGGAGAGGTTCGGTGAGCAAATGAAGACCCTTTGAAGTCATATTGCATGGTACCCATTACACGGGTTTCAACTACCCAGGTTTTAGGTATTCTTCCTTCAGCTAAAACATGCATGTGGAACCCAAGTATGATCAACCATGTGAACGGGAGACGTGTTCAAATATGTCTCAGTTTTCCTCCCCTGGTACTCGGGTGCAACATTCCAGACGCTTTACTAACACTCTCCCCACTTGGAAAGTCAGCACCTTTAACCTCCTGTTTGGCCCAGTTTGCAATTTCTGCGGAAGATGAACAGGAATAGCGAGAACCAATGAGAGGCTAGCTGGAGGTGTCTGGACGGGCAAATTTAACTCTCATTTCCCACCAGGAAGAGGAAATAACCAAAGGCTCAGCGTGCCGTGCCGGAACCAGATTAGGGCCTGAAGCCATCCTGCGGTGTTGCGGCCAGCTCAAAAGAAAGCGAGTTGAAGAAAGGAGCTCAGGGGCACTGTAATTCACAAACCTGCAGAGTTATAAATGACAGCTATCGTCCAAAAATAGACTGAAGTAAGGCTGCCAAGAGGACTTGAAAGCGGGGCAGAATTGCAGGAAACCGATTTCAGGAGGTAGACTGGAATTGCATTGAAAGCATAGGAAAAGAGGCAGAACGTCCACAATGATGCACTTGGCCAAAAAGGGCGTATGCGTTTTTTCCTGAATATATTCAGGAAAAAACGCATACGCCCTTTTTGGCCAACCAAGCAAGCTTGCAAAGGAAATCTGCACTACAATGAAGTCTCACTTCCCCCCGGTCAAAAGGGCCATCTGAAAAAAGTGTAAAATCCAGAAAGGCAGGACAGGCCATGGAGAACTGGGAGCCTTGTTATGCTGATGGGCGGGATGTAAATTGCCAACAACCACTCGGGAGAAGTGTATGGTGTTTCCTGAAACATCTAAAAAACAAAGCAACAGAGCCTAGGGCACTTCCACTTATGGTCCTATAGCTTAGGGAATTTAAAATCAAAAAGACACAGCCACCCCAAAGTTTCGAACGGCTCAATTTACAAGAACCTCGTTTACAGTACAAGTTCAACATCGCAGAAAGTGAAAAATGGATAAAGAACTTGTGGTACTTACGTACAATGCAGTATCACTCAGCAATGAAATCTATGTCATCAGGCCCTTAGCAGCATAATGAGTGGATTCAGGTACGATGATTCTAACTGAAATAAGTCACACAGAAAAAGAAACATCATAAGATACCACTAATACACGGAATGTAAACTTGGCTACACAGGAACTGAATTACAGAACAGAACAGGGTCTCAAATTTAGAAAACCAACTTATGCTTGCTTAAGGGTAAAGGTGAGTTGGGGTGCTGCATAAAACCAGAGATTGAAATGAGCACAGATAAAGTTCCTTAAGCCAAATATGGAATAGACAAGAGCTACTCCTTGCTCAACGAAATGGACTCAACACCGCATATTAAATGCCTAAGAATGTACCTGACTAGTAAGTATCTTAAAACCTATGGATTGCTATGTCTCCGAAAGAGAATCAAGCATGTGTACAGGGGCATAAACGCAGCAGTGATAGGATTGGAGAGGTTCGGTGAGCAAATGAAGACCCTTTGAAGTCATATTGCATGGTACCCATTCCACGGGTTTCAACTACCCAGGTTTAAGGTATTCTTCCTTCAGCTAAAACATGCATGTGGGACCTAGAGTATGATCAACCATGTGACCGGGAGACGTGTTCAAATATGTCTCAGTTTTCGTACCCTGGTACTCGGGTGCAACATTCCAGACGCTTTACTAACACTCTCCCCACTTGGAGAGTCAGTCCCTTTAACCTCCTGTTTGGCCCAGTTTGCAATTTCTGCGGAAGATTAACTGGAATAGCGAGAACCAATGAGAGACTAGCTGGAGGTGTCTGGATGGGCAAATTTAACTCTCATTTCCCACCAGGAAGAGGAATTAACCAAAGGCTCAGCGTGCCGTGCCAGAACCAGATTAGGGCCTGAAGACATCCTGCGGTGTTGCGGCCAGGTCACAAGAAAGCGAGTTGAAGAAAGGAGCTCAGGGGCACTGTAATTCACAAACCTGCAGAGTTATAAATGACAGCTATCGTCCAAAAATAGACTGAAGTAAGGCTGCCAAGAGGACTTGAAAGCGGGGCAGAATTGCAGGAAACCGATTTCAGGAGGTAGACTGGAATTGCATTGAAAGCATAGGAAAAGAGGCAGAACGTCCACAATGATGCACTTGGCCAAAAAGGGCGTATGCGTTTTTTCCTGAATATATTCAGGAAAAAACGCATACGCCCTTTTTGGCCAACCAAGCAAGCTTGCAAAGGAAATCTGCACTACAATGAAGTCTCACTTCCCCCCGGTCAAAAGGGCCATCTGAAAAAAGTGTAAAATCCAGAAAGGCAGGACAGGCCATGGAGAACTGGGAGCCTTGTTATGCTGATGGGCGGGATGTAAATTGCCAACAACCACTCGGGAGAAGTGTATGGTGTTTCCTGAAACATCTAAAAAACAAAGCAACAGAGCCTAGGGCACTTCCACTTATGGTCCTATAGCTTAGGGAATTTAAAATCAAAAAGACACAGCCACCCCAAAGTTTGGAACGGCTCTGTTTACAAGAACCTCGTTTACAGTACAAGTTCAACATCGCAGAAATTGAAAAATGGATAAAGAAGTTGTGGTATTTACTTACAAAGCAATATCACTCAGCAATGAAATCTGTGTCATCAGGCCCTTAGCAGCACAATGAGTGGATTCAGGTATGATGATTCTAACTGAAATAAGTTACACAGAAAAAGAAACATCATAAGATATCAGTAATACACGGAATGTAAACTTGGCTACACAGGAACTGAATTACAGAACAGAACACGGTCTCAAATTTAGAAAACCAACTTATGCTTGCTTAAGGGGAAAGGTGAGTTGGGGTGCTGCATAAAACCAGAGATTGAAATGAGCACAGATAAAGTTCCTTAAGCCAAATATGGAATAGACAAGAGCTACTCCTTGCTCAACGAAATGGACTCAATACCGCATATTAAACACCTAAGAATGTACCTGACTAGTAAGTATCTTAAAACCTATGGATTGCTATGTCTCCGAAACAGAATCAAGCATGTGTACAGGGGCATAAACGCAGCAGTGATAGGATTGGAGAGGTTCGGTGAGCAAATGAAGACCCTTTGAAGTCATATTGCATGGTACCCATTCCACGGGTTTCAACTACCCAGGTTTTAGGTATTCTTCCTTCAGCTAAAACATGCATGTGGAACCCAAGTATGATCAACCATGTGAACGGGAGACGTGTTCAAATATGTCTCAGTTTTCCTCCCCTGGTACTCGGGTGCAACATTCCAGACGCTTTACTAACACTCTCCCCACTTGGAAAGTCAGCGCCTTTAACCTCCTGTTTGGCCCAGTTTGCAATTTCTGCGGAAGATGAACAGGAATAGCGAGAACCAATGAGAGGCTAGCTGGAGGTGTCTGGACGGGCAAATTTAACTCTCATTTCCCACCAGGAAGAGGAAATAACCAAAGGCTCAGCGTGCCGTGCCGGAACCAGATTAGGGCCTGAAGCCATCCTGCGGTGTTGCGGCCAGCTCAAAAGAAAGCGAGTTGAACAAAGGAGCTCAGGGGCACTGTAATTCACAAACCTGCAGAGTTATAAATGACAGCTATCGTCCAAAAATAGACTGAAGTAAGGCTGCCAAGAGGACTTGAAAGCGGGGCAGAATTGCAGGAAACCGATTTCAGGAGGTAGACTCAAATTGCATTGAAAGCATAGGAAAAGAGGCAGAACGTCCACAATGATGCACTTGGCCAAAAAGGGCGTATGCGTTTTTTCCTGAATATATTCAGGAAAAAACGCATACGCCCTTTTTGGCCAACCAAGCAAGCTTGCAAAGGAAATCTGCACTATAATGAAGTCTCACTTCCCCCCGGTCAAAAGGGCCATCTGAAAAAAGTGTAAAATCCAGAAAGGCAGGACAGGCCATGGAGAACTGGGAGCCTTGTTATGCTGAAGGGCGGGATGTAAATTGCCAAAAAACACTCGGGAGAAGTGTATGGTGTTTCCTGAAACATCTAAAAAACAAAGCAACAGAGCCTAGGGCACTTCCACTTATGGTCCTATAGCTTAGGGAATTTAAAATCAAAAAGACACAGCCACCCCAAAGTTGCGAACGGCTCTGTTTACAAGAACCTCGTTTACAGTACAAGTTCAACATCGCAGAAAGTGAAAAATGGATAAAGAACTTGTGGTACTTACGTACAATGCAGTATCACTCAGCAATGAAATCTATGTCATCAGGCCCTTAGCAGCATAATGAGTGCATTCAGGTACGATGATTCTAACTGAAATAAGTCACACAGAAAAAGAAACATCATAAGATATCAGTAATACACGGAATGTAAACTTGGCTACACAGGAACTGAATTACAGAACAGAACAGGGTCTCAAATTTAGAAAACCAACTTATGCTTGCTTAAGGGGAAAGGTGAGTTGGGGTGCTGCATAAAACCAGAGATTGAAATGAGCACAGATAAAGTTCCTTAAGCCAAATATGGAATAGACAAGAGCTACTCCTTGCTCAACGAAATGGACTCAACACCGCATATTAAACGCCTAAGAATGTACCTGACTAGTAAGTATCTTAAAACCTATGGATTGCTATGTCTCCGAAAGAGAATCAAGCATGTGTACAGGGGCATAAACGAAGCAGTGATAGGATTGGAGAGGTTCGGTGAGCAAATGAAGACCCTTTGAAGTCATATTGCATGGTACCCATTCCACGGGTTTCAACTACCCAGGTTTAAGGTATTCTTCCTTCAGCTAAAACATGCATGTGGAACCCAGGTATGATCAACCATGTGAACGGGAGACGTGTTCAAATATGTCTCAGTTTTCGTACCCTGGTACTCGGGTGCAACATTCCAGACGCTTTACTAACACTCTCCCCACTTGGAAAGTCAGCGCCTTTAACCTCCTGTTTGGCCCAGTTTGCAATTTCTGCGGAAGATGAACAGGAATAGCGAGAACCAATGAGAGACTAGCTGGAGGTGTCTGAACGGGCAAATTTAACTCTCATTTCCCACCAGGAAGAGGAAATAACCAAAGGCTCAGCATGCCGTGCCGGAACCAGATTAGGGCCTGAAGCCATCCTGCGGTGTTGCGGCCAGGTCACAAGAAAGCGAGTTGAAGAAAGGAGCTCAGGGGCACTGTAATTCACAAACCTGCAGAGTTATAAATGACAGCTATCGTCCAAAAATAGACTGAAGTAAGGCTGCCAAGAGGACTTGAAAGCGGGGCAGAATTGCAGGAAACCGATTTCAGGAGGTAGACTCAAATTGCATTGAAAGCATAGGAAAAGAGGCAGAACGTCCACAATGATGCACTTGGCCAAAAAGGGCGTATGCGTTTTTTCCTGAATATATTCAGGAAAAAACGCATACGCCCTTTTTGGCCAACCAAGCAAGCTTGCAAAGGAAATCTGCACTACAATGAAGTCTCACTTCCCCCCGGTCAAAAGGGCCATCTGAAAAAAGTGTAAAATCCAGAAAGGCAGGACAGGCCATGGAGAACTGGGAGCCTTGTTATGCTGATGGGCGGGATGTAAATTGCCAACAACCACTCGGGAGAAGTGTATGGTGTTTCCTGAAACATCTAAAAAACAAAGCAACAGAGCCTAGGGCACTTCCACTTATGGTCCTATAGCTTAGGGAAATTAAAATCAAAAAGACACAGCCACCCCAAAGTTTGGAACGGCTCTGTTTACAAGAACCTCGTTTACAGTACAAGTTCAACATCGCAGAAAGTGAAAAATGGATAAAGAACTTGTGGTACTTACGTACAATGCAGTATCACTCAGCAATGAAATCTATGTCATCAGGCCCGTAGCAGCATAATGAGTGGATTCAGGTACGATGATTCTAACTGAAATAAGTCACACAGAAAAAGAAACATCATAAGATATCACTAATACACGGAATGTAAACTTGGCTATACAGGAACTGAATTACAGAACAGAACAGGGTCTCAAATTTAGAAAACCAACTTATGCTTGCTTAAGGGGAAAGGTGAGTTGGGGTGCTGCATAAAACCAGAGATTGAAATGAGCACAGATAAAGTTCCTTAAGCCAAATATGGAATAGACAAGAGCTACTCCTTGCTCAACGAAATGGACTCAACACCGCATATTAAATGCCTAAGAATGTACCTGACTAGTAAGTATCTTAAAACCTATGGATTGCTATGTCTCCGAAAGAGAATCAAGCATGTGTACAGGGGCATAAACGCAGCAGTGATAGGATTGGAGAGGTTCGGTGAGCAAATGAAGACCCTTTGAAGTCATATTGCATGGTACCCATTCCACGGGTTTCAACTACCCAGGTTTAAGGTATTCTTCCTTCAGCTAAAACATGCATGTGGAACCTAGAGTATGATCAACCATGTGATCGGTAGACGTGTTCAAATATGTCTCAGTTTTCGTACCCTGGTACTCGGGTGCAACATTCCAGACGCTTTACTAACACTCTCCCCACTTGGAGAGTCAGTCCCTTTAACCTCCTGTTTGGCCCAGTTTGCAATTTCTGTGGAAGAAGAACAGGAATAGCGAGAACCAATGAGAGACTAGCTGGAGGTGGCTGGATGGGCAAATTTAACTCTCATTTCCCACCAGGAAGAGGAATTAACCAAAGGCTCAGCGTGCCGTGCCAGAAACAGATTAGGGCCTGAAGACATCTTGCGGTGTTGCGGCAAGGTCACAAGAAAGCGAGTTGAAGAAAGGAGCTCAGGGGCACTGTAATTCACAAACCTGCAGAGTTATAAATGACAGCTATCGTCCAAAAATAGACTGAAGTAAGGCTGCCAAGAGGACTTGAAAGCGGGGCAGAATTGCAGGAAACCGATTTCAGGAGGTAGACTGGAATTGCATTGAAAGCATAGGAAAAGAGGCAGAACGTCCACAATGATGCACTTGGCCAAAAAGGGCGTATGCGTTTTTTCCTGAATATATTCAGGAAAAAACGCATACGCCCTTTTTGGCCAACCAAGCAAGCTTGCAAAGGAAATCTGCACTACAATGAAGTCTCACTTCCCCCCGGTCAAAAGGGCCATCTGAAAAAAGTTAAAATCCAGAAAGGCAGGACAGGCCATGGAGAACTGGGAGCCTTGTTATGCTGATGGGCGGGATGTAAATTGCCAACAACCACTCGGGAGAAGTGTATGGTGTTTCCTGAAACATCTAAAAAACAAAGCAACAGAGCCTAGGCCACTTCCACTTATGGTCCTATAGCTTAGGGAATTTAAAATCAAAAAGACACAGCCACCCCAAAGTGTGGAACGGCTCTGTTTACAAGAACCTCGTTTACAGTACAAGTTCAACATCGCAGAAATTGAAAAATGGATAAAGAAGTTGTGGTATTTACTTACAAAGCAATATCACTCAGCAATGAAATCTGTGTCATCAGGCCCTTAGCAGCACAATGAGTGGATTCAGGTATGATGATTCTAACTGAAATAAGTCACACAGAAAAAGAAACATCATAAGATATCAGTAATACACGGAATGTAAACTTGGCTACACAGGAACTGAATTACAGAACAGAACAGGGTCTCAAATTTAGAAAACCAACTTATGCTTGCTTAAGGGGAAAGGTGAGTTGGGGTGCTGCATAAAACCAGAGATTGAAATGAGCACAGATAAAGTTCCTTAAGCCAAATATGGAATAGACAAGAGCTACTCCTTGCTCAACGAAATGGACTCAACACCGCATATTAAACGCCTAAGAATGTACCTGACTAGTAAGTATATTAAAACCTATGGATTGCTATGTCTCCGAAAGAGAATCAAGCATGTGTACAGGGGCATAAACGCAGCAGTGATAGGATTGGAGAGGTTCGGTGAGCAAATGAAGACCCTTTGAAGTCATATTGCATGGTACCCATTCCACGGGTTTCAACTACCCAGGTTTAAGGTATTCTTCCTTCAGCTAAAACATGCATGTGGAACCCAAGTATGATCAACCATGTGAACGGGAGACGTGTTCAAATATGTCTCAGTTTTCCTCCCCTGGTACTCGGGTGCAACATTCCAGACGCTTTACTAACACTCTCCCCACTTGGAAAGTCAGCGCCTTTAACCTCCTGTTTGGCCCAGTTTGCAATTTCTGCGGAAGATGAACAGGAATAGCGAGAACCAATGAGAGGCTAGCTGGAGGTGTCTGGACGGGCAAATTTAACTCTCATTTCCCACCAGGAAGAGGAAATAACCAAAGGCTCAGCGTGCCGTGCCGGAACCAGATTAGGGCCTGAAGACATCCTGCGGTGTTGCGGCCAGGTCACAAGAAAGCGAGTTGAAGAAAGGAGCTCAGGGGCACTGTAATTCACAAACCTGCAGAGTTATAAATGACAGCTATCGTCCAAAAATAGACTGAAGTAAGGCTGCAAAGAGGACTTGAAAGCGGGGCAGAATTGCAGGAAACCGATTTCAGGAGGTAGACTGGAATTGCATTGAAAGCACAGGAAAAGAGGCAGAACGTCCACAATGATGCACTTGGCCAAAAAGGGCGTATGCGTTTTTTCTTGAATATATTCAGGAAAAAACGCATACGCCCTTTTTGGCCAACCAAGCAAGCTTGCAAAGGAAATCTGCACTACGATGAAGTCTCACTTCCCCCCGGTCAAAAGGGCCATCTGAAAAAAGTGTAAAATCCAGAAAGGCAGGACAGGCCATGGAGAACTGGGAGCCTTGTTATGCTGAAGGGCGGGATGTAAATTGCCAACAAACACTCGGGAGAAGTGTATGGTGTTTCCTGAAACATCTAAAAAACAAAGCAACAGAGCCTAGGGCACTTCCACTTATGGTCCTATAGCTTAGGGAATTTAAAATCAAAAAGACACAGCCACCCCAAAGTTTGGAACGGCTCTGTTTACAAGAACCTCGTTTACAGTACAAGTTCAACATCGCAGAAAGTGAAAAATGGATAAAGAACTTGTGGTACTTACGTACAATGCAGTATCACTCAGCAATGAAATCTATGTCATCAGGCCCGTAGCAGCATAATGAGTGGATTCAGGTACGATGATTCTAACTGAAATAAGTCACACAGAAAAAGAAACATCATAAGATATCACTAATACACGGAATGTAAACTTGGCTATACAGGAACTGAATTACAGAACAGAACAGGGTCTCAAATTTAGAAAACCAACATATGCTTGCTTAAGGGGAAAGGTGAGTTGGGGTGCTGCATAAAACCAGAGATTGAAATGAGCACAGATAAAGTTCCTTAAGCCAAATATGGAATAGACAAGAGCTACTCCTTGCTCAACGAAATGGACTCAACACCGCATATTAAATGCCTAAGAATGTACCTGACTAGTAAGTATCTTAAAACCTATGGATTGCTATGTCTCCGAAAGAGAATCAAGCATGTGTACAGGGGCATAAACGCAGCAGTGATAGGATTGGAGAGGTTCGGTGAGCAAATGAAGACCCTTTGAAGTCATATTGCATGGTACCCATTCCACGGGTTTCAACTACCCAGGTTTAAGGTATTCTTCCTTCAGCTAAAACATGCATGTGGAACCTAGAGTATGATCAACCATGTGATCGGGAGACGTGTTCAAATATGTCTCAGTTTTCGTACCCTGGTACTCGGGTGCAACATTCCAGACGCTTTACTAACACTCTCCCCACTTGGAGAGTCAGTCCCTTTAACCTCCTGTTTGGCCCAGTTTGCAATTTCTGTGGAAGAAGAACAGGAATAGCGAGAACCAATGAGAGTCTAGCTGGAGGTGTCTGGATGGGCAAATTTAACTCTCATTTCCCACCAGGAAGAGGAATTAACCAAAGGCTCAGCGTGCCGTGCCAGAAACAGATTAGGGCCTGAAGACATCCTGCGGTGTTGCGGCAAGGTCACAAGAAAGCGAGTTGAAGAAAGGAGCTCAGGGGCACTGTAATTCACAAACCTGCAGAGTTATAAATGACAGCTATCGTCCAAAAATAGACTGAAGTAAGGCTGCCAAGAGGACTTGAAAGCGGGGCAGAATTGCAGGAAACCGATTTCAGGAGGTAGACTGGAATTGCTTTGAAAGCATAGGAAAAGAGGCAGAACGTCCACAATGATGCACTTGGCCAAAAAGGGCGTATGCGTTTTTTCCTGAATATATTCAGGAAAAAACGCATACACCCTTTTTGGCCAACCAAGCAAGCTTGCAAAGGAAATCTGCACTACAATGAAGTCTCACTTCCCCCCGGTCAAAAGGGCCATCTGAAAAAAGTTAAAATCCAGAAAGGCAGGACAGGCCATGGAGAACTGGGAGCCTTGTTATGCTGATGGGCGGGATGTAAATTGCCAACAACCACTTGGGAGAAGTGTATGGTGTTTCCTGAAACATCTAAAAAACAAAGCAACAGAGCCTAGGCGACTTCCACTTATGGTCCTATAGCTTAGGGAATTTAAAATCAAAAAGACACAGCCACCCCAAAGTGTGGAACGGCTCTGTTTACAAGAACCTCGTTTACAGTACAAGTTCAACATCGCAGAAATTGAAAAATGGATAAAGAAGTTGTGGTATTTACTTACAAAGCAATATCACTCAGCAATGAAATCTGTGTCATCAGGCTCTTAGCAGCACAATGAGTGGATTCAGGTATGATGATTCTAACTGAAATAAGTCACACAGAAAAAGAAACATCATAAGATATCAGTAATACACGGAATGTAAACTTGGCTACACAGGAACTGAATTACAGAACAGAACAGGGTCTCAAATTTAGAAAACCAACTTATGCTTGCTTAAGGGGAAAGGTGAGTTGGGGTGCTGCATAAAACCAGAGATTGAAATGAGCACAGATAAAGTTCCTTAAGCCAAATATGGAATAGACAAGAGCTACTCCTTGCTCAACGAAATGGACTCAACACCGCATATTAAACGCCTAAGAATGTACCTGACTAGTAAGTATCTTAAAACCTATGGATTGCTATGTCTCCGAAAGAGAATCAAGCATGTGTACAGGGGCATAAACGCAGCAGTGATAGGATTGGAGAGGTTCGGTGAGCAAATGAAGACCCTTTGAAGTCATATTGCATGGTACCCATTCCACGGGTTTCAACTACCCAGGTTTAAGGTATTCTTCCTTCAGCTAAAACATGCATGTGGAACCCAAGTATGATCAACCATGTGAACGGGAGACGTGTTCAAATATGTCTCAGTTTTCCTCCCCTGGTACTCGGGTGCAACATTCCAGACGCTTTACTAACACTCTCCCCACTTAAAAGTCAGCGCCTTTAACCTCCTGTTTGGCCCAGTTTGCAATTTCTGCGGAAGATGAACAGGAATAGCGAGAACCAATGAGAGGCTAGCTGGAGGTGTCTGGACGGGCAAATTTAACTCTCATTTCCCACCAGGAAGAGGAAATAACCAAAGGCTCAGCGTGCCGTGCCGGAACCAGATTAGGGCCTGAAGACATCCTGCGGTGTTGCAGCCAGGTCACAAGAAAGCGAGTTGAAGAAAGGAGCTCAGGGGCACTGTAATTCACAAACCTGCAGAGTTATAAATGACAGCTATCGTCCAAAAATAGACTGAAGTAAGGCTGCAAAGAGGACTTGAAAGCGGGGCAGAATTGCAGGAAACCGATTTCAGGAGGTAGACTGGAATTGCATTGAAAGCATAGGAAAAGAGGCAGAACGTCCACAATGATGCACTTGGCCAAAAAGGGCGTATGCGTTTTTTCCTGAATATATTCAGGAAAAACCCCATATGCCCTTTTTGGCCAACCAAGCAAGCTTGCAAAGGAAATCTGCACTACAATGAAGTCTCACTTCCCCCAGATCAAAAGGGCCATCTGAAAAAAGTGTAAAATCCAGAAAGGCAGGACAGGCCATGGAGAACTGGGAGCCTTGTTATGCTGATGGGCGGGATGTAAATTGCCAACAACCACTCGGGAGAAGTGTATGGTGTTTCCTGAAACATCTAAAAAACAAAGCAACAGAGCCTAGGGCACTTCCACTTATGGTCCTATAGCTTAGGGAAATTAAATTCAAAAAGACACAGCCACCCCAAAGTTTGGAACGGCTCTGTTTACAAGAACCTCGTTTACAGTACAAGTTCAACATCGCAGAAAGTGAAAAATGGATAAAGAACTTGTGGTACTTACGTACAATGCAGTATCACTCAGCAATGAAATCTATGTCATCAGGCCGTAGCAGCATAATGAGTGGATTCAGGTACGATGATTCTAACTGAAATAAGTCACACAGAAAAAAAAACATCATAAGATATCACTAATACACGGAATGTAAACTTGGCTACACAGGAACTGAATTACAGAACAGAACAGGGTCTCAAATTTAGAAAACCAACTTATGCTTGCTTAAGGGGAAAGGTGAGTTGGGGTGCTGTATAAAACCAGAGATTGAAATGAGCACAGATAAAGTTCCTTAAGCCAAATATGGAATAGACAAGAGCTACTCCTTGCTCAACGAAATGGACTCAACACCGCATATTAAACGCCTAAGAATGTACCTGTCTAGTAAGTATCTTAAAACCTATGGATTGCTATGTCTCCGAAAGAGAATCAAGCATGTGTACAGGGGCATAAACGCAGCAGTGATAGGATTGGAGAGGTTCGTGAGCAAATGAAGACCCTTTGAAGTCATATTGCATGGTACCCATTACACGGGTCTCAACTCTCCAGGTTTAAGGTATTCTTCCTTCAGCTAAAACATGCATGTGGAACCCAGAGTATGATCAACCGTGTGATCGGGAGACGTGTTCAAATATGTCTCAGTTTTCCTCCCCTGGTACTCGGGTGCAACATTCCAGACACTTTACTAACACTCTCCCCACTTGGAGAGTCAGTCCCTTTAACCTCCTGTTTGGCCCAGTTTGCAATTTCTGCGGAAGATGAACAGGAATAGCGAGAACCAATGAGAGACTAGCTGGAGGTGTCTGGACGGGCAAATTTAACTCTCATTTCCCACCAGGAAGAGGAATTAACCAAAGGCTCAGCGTGCCGTGCTGGAACCAGATTAGGGCCTGAAGCCATCCTGCGGTGTAGCGGCCAGGTCACAAGAAAGCGAGTTGAAGAAAGGAGCTCAGGGGCACTGTAATTCACAAACCTGCAGAGTTATAAATGACAGCTATCGTCCAAAAATAGACTGAAGTAAGGCTGCCAAGAGGACTTGAAAGCGGGGCAGAATTGCAGGAAACCGATTTCAGGAGGTAGACTCAAATTGCATTGAAAGCATAGGAAAAGAGGCAGAACGTACACAATGATGCACTTGGCCAAAAAGGGCGTATGCGTTTTTTCCTGAATATATTCAGGAAAAAACGCATACACCCTTTTTGGCCAACCAAGCAAGCTTGCAAAGGAAATCTGCACTACAATGAAGTCTCACTTCCCCCCGGTCAAAAGGACCATCTGAAAAAAGTGTAAAATCAAGAAAGGCAGGACAGGCCATGGAGAACTGGGAGCCTTGTTATGCTGATGGGCGGGATGTAAATTGCCAACAACCACTCGGGAGAAGTGTATGGTGTTTCCTGAAACATCTAAAAAACAAAGCAACAGAGCCTAGGGCACTTCCACTTATGGTCCTATAGCTTAGGGAATTTAAAATCAAAAAGACACAGCCACCCCAAAGTTTGGAAAGGCTCTGTTTACAAGAACCTCGTTTACAGTACAAGTTCAACATCGCAGAAATTGAAAAATGGATAAAGAAGTTGTGGTATTTACTTACAAAGCAATATCACTCAGCAATGAAATCTGTGTCATCAGGCCCTTAGCAGCACAATGAGTGGATTCAGGTACGATGATTCTAACTGAAATAAGTCACACAGAAAAAGAAACATCATAAGATATCAGTAATACACGGAATGTAAACTTGGCTACACAGGAACTGAATTACAGAACAGAACAGGGTCTCAAATTTAGAAAACCAACTTATGCTTGCTTAAGGGGAAAGGTGAGTTGGGGTGCTGCATAAAACCAGAGATTGAAATGAGCACAGATAAAGTTCCTTAAGCCAAATATGGAATAGACAAGAGCTACTCCTTGCTCAACGAAATGGACTCAACACCGCATATTAAACGCCTAAGAATGTACCTGACTAGTAAGTATCTTAAAACCTATGGATTGCTATGTCTCCGAAAGAGAATCAAGCATGTGTACAGGGGCATAAACGCAGCAGTGATAGGATTGGAGAGGTTCGGTGAGCAAATGAAGACCCTTTGAAGTCATATTGCATGGTACCCATTCCACGGGTTTCAACTACCCAGGTTTAAGGTATTCTTCCTTCAGCTAAAACATGCATGTGGAACCCAAGTATGATCAACCATGTGAACGGGAGACGTGTTCAAATATGTCTCAGTTTTCCTCCCCTGGTACTCGGGTGCAACATTCCAGACGCTTTACTAACACTCTGCCCACTTGGAAAGTCAGCGCCTTTAACCTCCTGTTTGGCCCAGTTTGCAATTGCTGGGGAAGATGAACAGGAATAGCGAGAACCAATGAGAGGCTAGCTGGAGGTGTCTGGACGGGCAAATTTAACTCTCATTTCCCACCAGGAAGAGGAAATAACCAAAGGCTCAGCGTGCCGTGCTGGAACCAGATTAGGGCCTGAAGCCATCCTGCGGTGTTGCGGCCAGGTCACAAGAAAGCGAGTTGAAGAAAGGAGCTCAGGGGCACTGTAATTCACAAACCTGCAGAGTTATAAATGACAGCTATCGTCCAAAAATAGACTGAAGTAAGGCTGCCAAGAGGACTTGAAAGCGGGGCAGAATTGCAGGAAACCGATTTCAGGAGGTAGACTCAAATTGCATTGAAAGCATAGGAAAAGAGGCAGAACGTCCACAATGATGCCCTTGGCCAAAAAGGGCGTATGCGTTTTTTCCTGAATATATTCAGGAAAAAACGCATACGCCCTTTTTGGCCAACCAAGCAAGCTTGCAAAGGAAATCTGCACTACAATGAAGTCTCACTTCCCCCCGGTCAAAAGGACCATCTGAAAAAAGTGTAAAATCCAGAAAGGCAGGACAGGCCATGGAGAACTGGGAGCCTTGTTATGCTGATGGGCGGGATGTAAATTGCCAACAACCACTCGGGAGAAGTGTATGGTGTTTCCTGAAACATCTAAAAAACAAAGCAACAGAGCCTAGGGCACTTCCACTTATGGTCCTATAGCTTAGGGAATTTAAAATCAAAAAGACACAGCCACCCCAAAGTTTGGAAAGGCTCTGTTTACAAGAACCTCGTTTACAGTACAAGTTCAACATCGCAGAAATTGAAAAATGGATAAAGAAGTTGTGGTATTTACTTACAAAGCAATATCACTCAGCAATGAAATCTGTGTCATCAGGCCCTTAGCAGCACAATGAGTGGATTCAGGTATGATGATTCTAACTGAAATAAGTCACACAGAAAAAGAAACATCATAAGATATCAGTAATACACGGAATGTAAACTTGGCTACACAGGAACTGAATTACAGAACAGAACAGGGTCTCAAATTTAGAAAACCAACTTATGCTTGCTTAAGGGGAAAGGTGAGTTGGGGTGCTGCATAAAACCAGAGATTGAAATGAGCACAGATAAAGTTCCTTAAGCCAAATATGGAATAGACAAGAGCTACTCCTTGCTCAACGAAATGGACTCAACACCGCATATTAAACGCCTAAGAATGTACCTGACTAGTAAGTATCTTAAAACCTATGGATTGCTATGTCTCCGAAAGAGAATCAAGCATGTGTACAGGGGCATAAACGCAGCAGTGATAGGATTGGAGAGGTTCGGTGAGCAAATGAAGACCCTTTGAAGTCATATTGCATGGTACCCATTCCACGGGTTTCAACTACCCAGGTTTAAGGTATTCTTCCTTCAGCTAAAACATGCATGTGGAACCCAAGTATGATCAACCATGTGAACGGGAGACGTGTTCAAATATGTCTCAGTTTTCCTCCCCTGGTACTCGGGTGCAACATTCCAGACGCTTTACTAACACTCTGCCCACTTGGAAAGTCAGCGCCTTTAACCTCCTGTTTGGCCCAGTTTGCAATTGCTGGGGAAGATGAACAGGAATAGCGAGAACCAATGAGAGGCTAGCTGGAGGTGTCTGGACGGGCAAATTTAACTCTCATTTCCCACCAGGAAGAGGAAATAACCAAAGGCTCAGCGTGCCATGCCGGAACCAGATTAGGGCCTGAAGACATCCTGCGGTGTTGCGGCCAGGTCACAAGAAAGCGAGTTGAAGAAAGGAGCTCAGGGGCACTGTAATTCACAAACCTGCAGAGTTATAAATGACAGCTATCGTCCAAAAATAGACTGAAGTAAGGCTGCAAAGAGGACTTGAAAGCGGGGCAGAATTGCAGGAAACCGATTTCAGGAGGTAGACTGGAATTGCATTGAAAGCATAGGAAAAGAGGCAGAACGTCCACAATGATGCACTTGGCCAAAAAGGGCGTATGCGTTTTTTCCTGAATATATTCAGGAAAAAACCCATACGCCCTTTTTGGCCAACCAAGCAAGCTTGCAAAGGAAATCTGCACTACAATGAAGTCTCACTTCCCCCCAGTCAAAAGGGCCATCTGAAAAAAGTGTAAAATCCAGAAAGGCAGGACAGGCCATGGAGAACTGGGAGCCTTGTTATGCTGATGGGCGGGATGTAAATTGCCAACAACCACTCCGGAGAAGTGTATGGTGTTTCCTGAAACATCTAAAAAACAAAGCAACAGAGCCTAGGGCACTTCCACTTATGGTCCTATAGCTTAGGGAAATTAAATTCAAAAAGACACAGCCACCCCAAAGTTTGGAACGGCTCTGTTTACAAGAACCTCGTTTACAGTACAAGTTCAACATCGCAGAAAGTGAAAAATGGATAAAGAACTTGTGGTACTTACGTACAATGCAGTATCACTCAGCAATGAAATCTATGTCATCAGGCTGTAGCAGCATAATGAGTGGATTCAGGTACGATGATTCTAACTGAAATAAGTCACACAGAAAAAGAAACATCATAAGATATCACTAATACACGGAATGTAAACTTGGCTACACAGGAACTGAATTACAGAACAGAACAGGGTCTCAAATTTAGAAAACCAACTTATGCTTGCTTAAGGGGAAAGGTGAGTTGGGGTGCTGCATAAAACCAGAGATTGAAATGAGCACAGATAAAGTTCCTTAAGCCAAATATGGAATAGACAAGAGCTACTCCTTGCTCAACGAAATGGACCCAACACCGCATATTAAACGCCTAAGAATGTACCTGTCTAGTAAGTATCTTAAAACCTATGGATTGCTATGTCTCCGAAAGAGAATCAAGCATGTGTACAGGGGCATAAACGCAGCAGTGATAGGATTGGAGAGGTTCGTGAGCAAATGAAGACCCTTTGAAGTCATATTGCATGGTACCCATTACACGGGTCTCAACTCTCCAGGTTTAAGGTATTCTTCCTTCAGCTAAAACATGCATGTGGAACCCAGAGTATGATCAACCGTGTGAACGGGAGACGTGTTCAAATATGTCTCAGTTTTCCTCCCCTGGTACTCGGGTGCAACATTCCAGACGCTTTACTAACACTCCCCCGACTTGGAGAGTCAGTCCCTTTAACCTCCTGTTTGGCCCAGTTTGCAATTTCTGCGGAAGATGAACAGGAATAGCGAGAACCAATGAGAGACTAGCTGGAGGTGTCTGGACGGGCAAATTTAACTCTCATTTCCCACCAGGAAGAGGAATTAACCAAAGGCTCAGCGTGCCGTGCCGGAACCAGATTAGGGCCTGAAGCCATCCTGCGGTGTTGCGGCCAGGTCACAAGAAAGCGAGTTGAAGAAAGGAGCTTAGGGGCACTGTAATTCACAAACCTGCAGAGTTATAAATGACAGCTATCGTCCAAAAATAGACTGAAGTAAGGCTGCCAAGAGGACTTGAAAGCGGGGCAGAATTGCAGGAAACTGATTTCAGGAGGTAGACTCAAATTGCATTGAAAGCATAGGAAAAGAGGCAGAACGTACACAATGATGCACTTGGCCAAAAAGGGCGTATGCGTTTTTTCCTGAATATATTCAGGAAAAAACGCATACGCCCTTTTTGGCCAACCAAGCAAGCTTGCAAAGGAAATCTGCACTACAATGAAGTCTCACTTCCCCCCGGTCCAAAGGACCATCTGAAAAAAGTGTAAAATCCAGAAAGGCAGGACAGGCCATGGAGAACTGGGAGCCTTGTTATGCTGATGGGCGGGATGTAAATTGCCAACAACCACTGGAGAGAAGTGTATGGTGTTTCCTGAAACATCTAAAAAACAAAGCAACAGAGCCTAGGGCACTTCCACTTATGGTCCTATAGCTTAGGGAATTTAAAATCAAAAAGACACAGCCACCCCAAAGTTTGGAACGGCTCTGTTTACAAGAACCTCGTTTACAGTACAAGTTCAACATCGCAGAAATTGAAAAATGGATAAAGAATTTGTGGTATTTACTTACAAAGCAATATCACTCAGCAATGAAATCTGTGTCATCAGGCCCTTAGCAGCACAATGAGTGGATTCAGGTATGATGATTCTAACTGAAATAAGTCACACAGAAAAAGAAACATCATAAGATATCAGTAATACACGGAATGTAAACTTGGCTACACAGGAACTGAATTACAGAACAGAACAGGGTCTCAAATTTAGAAAACCAACTTATGCTTGCTTAAGGGGAAAGGTGAGTTGGGGTGCTGCATAAAACCAGAGATTGAAATGAGCACAGATAAAGTTCCTTAAGCCAAATATGGAATAGACAAGAGCTACTCCTTGCTCAACGAAATGGACTCAACACCGCATATTAAACGCCTAAGAATGTACCTGACTAGTAAGTATCTTAAAACCTATGGATTGCTATGTCTCCGAAAGAGAATCAAGCATGTGTACAGGGGCATAAACGCAGCAGTGATAGGATTGGAGAGGTTCGGTGAGCAAATGAAGACCCTTTGAAGTCATATTGCATGGTACCCATTCCACGGGTTTCAACTACCCAGGTTTAAGGTATTCTTCCTTCAGCTAAAACATGCATGTGGAACCCAAGTATGATCAACCATGTGAACGGGAGACGTGTTCAAATATGTCTCAGTTTTCCTCCCCTTGTACTCGGGTGCAACATTCCAGACGCTTTACTAACACTCTCCCCACTTGGAAAGTCAGCGCCTTTAACCTCCTGTTTGGCCCAGTTTGCAATTTCTGCGGAAGATGAACAGGAATAGCGAGAACCAATGAGAGGCTAGCTGGAGGTGTCTGGACGGGCAAATTTAACTCTCATTTCCCACCAGGAAGAGGAAATAACCAAAGGCTCAGCGTGCCGTGCCGGAACCAGATTAGGGCCTGAAGACATCCTGCGGTGTTGTGGCCAGGTCACAAGAAAGCGAGTTGAAGAAAGGAGCTCAGGGGCACTGTAATTCACACACCTGCAGAGTTATAAATGACAGCTATCGTCCAAAAATAGACTGAAGTAAGGCTGCAAAGAGGACTTGAAAGCAGGGCAGAATTGCAGGAAACCGATTTCAGGAGGTAAACTGGAATTGCATTGAAAGCATAGGAAAAGAGGCAGAACGTCCACAATGATGCACTTGGCCAAAAAGGGCGTATGCGTTTTTTCCTGAATATATTCAGGAAAAAACCCATACGCCCTTTTTGGCCAACCAAGCAAGCTTGCAAAGGAAATCTGCACTACAATGAAGTCTCACTTCCCCCCGGTCAAAAGGGCCATCTGAAAAAAGTGTAAAATCCAGAAAGGCAGGACAGGCCATGGAGAACTGGGAGCCTTGTTATGCTGATGGGCGGGATGTAAATTGCCAACAACCACTCGGGAGAAGTGTATGGTGTTTCCTGAAACATCTAAAAAACAAAGCAACAGAGCCTAGGGCACTTCCACTTATGGTCCTATAGCTTAGGGAAATTAAATTCAAAAAGACACAGCCACCCCAAAGTTTGGAACGACTCTGTTTACAAGAACCTCGTTTACAGTACAAGTTCAACATCGCAGAAAGTGAAAAATGGATAAAGAACTTGTGGTACTTACGTACAATGCAGTATCACTCAGCAATGAAATCTATGTCATCAGGCCGTAGCAGCATAATGAGTGGATTCAGGTACGATGATTCTAACTGAAATAAGTCACACAGAAAAAGAAACATCATAAGATATCAGTAATACACGGAATGTAAACTTGGCTACACAGGAACTGAATTACAGAACAGAACAGGGTCTCAAATTTAGAAAACCAACTTATGCTTGCTTAAGGGGAAAGGTGAGTTGGGGTGCTGCATAAAACCAGAGATTGAAATGAGCACAGATAAAGTTCCTTAAGCCAAATATGGAATAGACAAGAGCTACTCCTTGCTCAACGAAATGGACTCAACACCGCATATTAAACGCCTAAGAATGTACCTGTCTAGTAAGTATCTTAAAACCTATGGATTGCTATGTCTCCGAAAGAGAATCAAGCATGTGTACAGGGGCATAAACGCAGCAGTGATAGGATTGGAGAGGTTCGTGAGCAAATGAAGACCCTTTGAAGTCATATTGCATGGTACCCATTACACGGGTCTCAACTCTCCAGGTTTAAGGTATTCTTCCTTCAGCTAAAACATGCATGTGGAACCCAGAGTATGATCAACCGTGTGAACAGGAGACGTGTTCAAATATGTCTCAGTTTTCCTCCCCTGGTACTCGGGTGCAACATTCCAGACGCTTTACTAACACTCTCCCGACTTGGAGAGTCAGTCCCTTTAACCTCCTGTTTGGCCCAGTTTGCAATTTCTGCGGAAGGTGAACAGGAATAGCGAGAACCAATGAGAGACTAGCTGGAGGTGTCTGGACGGGCAAATTTAACTCTCATTTCCCACCAGGAAGAGGAATTAACCAAAGGCTCAGCGTGCCGTGCCGGAACCAGATTAGGGCCTGAAGCCATCCTGCGGTGTTGCGGCCAGGTCACAAGAAAGCGAGTTGAAGAAAGGAGCTCAGGGGCACTGTAATTCACAAACCTGCAGAGTTATAAATGACAGCTATCGTCCAAAAATAGACTGAAGTAAGGCTGCCAAGAGGACTTGAAAGCGGGGCAGAATTGCAGGAAACCGATTTCAGGAGGTAGACTCAAATTGCATTGAAAGCATAGGAAAAGAGGCAGAACGTACACAATGATGCACTTGGCCAAAAAGGGCGTATGCGTTTTTTCCTGAATATATTCAGGAAAAAACGCATACGCACTTTTTGGCCAACCAAGCAAGCTTGCAAAGGAAATCTGCACTACAATGAAGTCTCACTTCCACCTGGTCAAAAGGGCCATCTGAAAAAAGTGTAAAATCCATAAAGGCACGACAGGCCATGGAGAACTGGGAGCCTTCTTATGCTGATGGGCGGGATGTAAATTGCCAACAGCCACTCTGGAGAAGTGTATGGTGTTTCCTGAAACATCTAAAAAACAAAGCAACAGAGCCTAGGGCACTTCCACTTATGGTCCTATAGCTTAGGGAAATTAAAATCAAAAAGACACAGCCACCCCAAAGTTTGGGACGCCTCCGTTTACAAGAACCTCGTTTACCGTACAAGTTCAATATCACAGAAAGTGAAAAATGGATAAAGAACTTGAGGTACTTACGTACAATGCAGTATCACTCAGCAATGAAATCTATGTCATCAGGCCCTTAGCAGCATAATGAGTGGATTCAGGTACGATGATTCTAACTGAAATAAGTCACACAGAAAAAGAAACATCATAAGATATCAGTAATACACGGAATGTAAACTTGGCTACACAGGAACTGCATTCCAAAACAGAACAGGGTCTCAAATTTAGAAAACCAACTTATGCTTGCTTAAGGGGAAAGGTGAGTTGGGGTGCTGCATAATACCAGAGATTGAAATGAGCACAGATAAAGTTCCTTAAGCCAAATACGGAATAGACAAGAGCTACTCCTTGCTCAACGAAATGGACTCAACACCCCATATTAAACGCCTAAGAATGTACCTGACTAGTAAGTATCTTAAAACCTATGGATTGCTATGTCTCCAAAAGAGAATCAAGCGTGTGTACAGGGGCATAAACGCAGCAGTGATAAGATTGGAGAGGTTCGGTGAGCAAATGAAGACCCTTTGAAGTCATATTGCATGGTACCCATTACACGGGTCTCAACTCTCCATGTTTTAGGTATTCTTCCTTCAGTTAAAACATGCATGTGGAACCCAGAGTATGATCAACCATTTGAACGGGAGACGTGTTCAAATATGTCTCAGTTTTCCTCCCCTGGTACTCGGGTGCAACATTCCAGACGCTTTACTAACACTCTCCCGACTTGGAGAGTCAGTCCCTTTAACCTCCTGTTTGGCCCAGTTTGCAATTTCTGCGGAAGATGAACAGGAATAGCGAGAACCAATGAGAGGCTAGCTGGAGGTGTCTGAACGGGCAAATTTAACTCTCATTTCCCACCAGGAAGAGGAATTAACCAAAGGCTCAGCGTGCCGGGCCGGAACCAGATTAGGGCCTGAAGCCATCCTGCGGTGTTGCGGCCAGGTCACAAGAAAGCGAGTTGAAGAAAGGAGCTCAGGGGCACTGTAATTCACAAACCTGCAGAGTTATAAATGACAGCTATCGTCCAAAAATAGACTGAAGTAAGGCTGCCAAGAGGACTTGAAAGCGGGGCAGAATTGCAGGAAACCGATTTCAGGAGGTAGACTGGAATTGCATTGAAAGCATAGGAAAAGAGGCAGAACGTCCACAATGATGCACTTGGCCAAAAAGGGCGTATGCGTTTTTTCCTGAATATATTCAGGAAAAAACGCATACGCCCTTTTTGGCCAACCAAGCAAGCTTGCAAAGGAAATCTGCACTACAATGAAGTCTCACTTCCCCCCGGTCAAAAGGGCCATCTGAAAAAAGTGTAAAATCCAGAAAGGCAGGACAGGCCATTGAGAACTGGGAGCCTTGTTATGCTGATGGGCTGGATGTAAATTGCCAACAGACACTTGGGAGAAGTGTATGGTGTTTCCTGAAACATCTAAAAAACAAAGCAACAGAGCCTAGGGCACTTCCACTTATGGTCCTATAGCTTAGGGAAATTAAAATCAAAAAGACACAGCCACCCCAAAGTTTGGGACGCCTCTGTTTACAAGAACCTCGTTTACAGTACAAGTTCAACATCGCAGAAAGTGAAAAATGGATAAAGAAGTTGTGGTATTTACTTACAAAGCAATATCACTCAGCAATGAAATCTGTGTCATCAGGCCCTTAGCAGCACAATGAGTGGATTCAGGTATGATGATTCTAACTGAAATAAGTCACACAGAAAAAGAAACATCATAAGATATCAGTAATACACGGAATGTAAACTTGGCTACACAGGAACTGAATTACAGAACAGAACAGGGTCTCAAATTTAGAAAACCAACTTATTCTTGCTTAAGGGTAAAGGTGAGTTGGGGTGCTGCATAAAACCAGAGATTGAAATGAGCACAGATAAAGTTCCTTAAGCCAAATATGGAATAGACAAGAGCTACTCCTTGCTCAACGAAATGGACTCAACACCCCATATTAAACGCCTAAGAATGTACCTGACTAGTAAGTATCTTAAAACCTATGGATTGCTATGTCTCCGAAAGAGAATCAAGCATGTGTACAGGGGCATAAACGCAGCAGTGATAGGATTGGAGAGGTTCGGTGAGCAAATGAAGACCCTTTGAAGTCATATTGCATGGTACCCATTCCACGGGTTTCAACTACCCAGGTTTAAGGTATTCTTCCTTCAGCTAAAACATGCTTGTGGAACCTAGAGTATGATCAACCATGTGATCGGGAGACGTGTTCAAATATGTCTCAGTTTTCCTCCCCTGGTACTCGGGTGCAACATTCCAGACGCTTTACTAACACTCTCCCCACTTGGAGAGTCAGTCCCTTTAACCTCCTGTTTGGCCCAGTTTGCAATTTCTGCGGAAGATGAACAGGAATAGCGAGAACCAATGAGAGACTAGCTGGAGGTGTCTGGACGCGCAAATTTAACTCTCATTTCCCACCAGGAAGAGGAATTAACCAAAGGCTCAGCGTGCCGTGCCGGAACCAGATTAGGGCCTGAAGCCATCCTGGGTGTTTCGGCCAGCTCACAAGAAAGCGAGTTGAAGAAAGGAGCTCAGGGGCACTGTAATTCACAAACCTGCAGAGTTATAAATGACAGCTATCGTCCAAAAATAGACTGAAGTAAGTCTGCCAAGAGGACTTGAAAGCGGGGCAGAATTGCAGGAAACCGATTTCAGGAGGTAGACTGGAATTGCATTGAAAGCATAGGAAAAGAGGCAGAACGTCCACAATGATGCACTTGGCCAAAAAGGGCGTATGCGTTTTTTCCTGAATATATTCAGGAAAAAACGCATACGCCCTTTTTGGCCAACCAAGCAAGCTTGCAAAGGAAATCTGCACTACAATGAAGTCTCACTTCCCCCCGGTCAAAAGGGCTATCTGAAAAAAGTGTAAAATCCAGAAAGGCAGGACAGGCCATGGAGAACTGGGAGCCTTGTTATGCTGATGGGCGGGATGTAAATTGCCAACAACCACTCGGGAGAAGTGTATGGTGTTTCCTGAAACATCTAAAAAACAAAGCAACAGAACCTAGGGCACTTCCACTTATGGTCCTATAGCTTAGGGAAATTAAAATCAAAAAGACACAGCCACCCCAAAGTTTGGAACGGCTCTGTTTACAAGAACTTCGTTTACAGTACAAGTTCAACATCGCAGAAAGTGAAAAATGGATAAAGAAGTTGTGGTATTTACTTACAAAGCAATATCACTCAGCAATGAAATCTGTGTCATCAGGCACTTAGCAGCACAATGAGTGGATTCAGGTATGATGATTCTAACTGAAATAAGTCACACAGAAAAAGAAACATCATAAGATATCAGTAATACACGGAATGTAAACTTGGCTACACAGGAACTGAATTACAGAACAGAACAGGGTCTCAAATTTAGAAAACCAACTTATGCTTGCTTAAGGGGAAAGGTGAGTTGGGGTGCTGCATAAAACCAGAGATTGAAATGAGCACAGATAAAGTTCCTTAAGCCAAATATGGAATAGACAAGAGCTACTCCTTGTTCAACGAAATGGACTCAACACCGCATATTAAACGCCTAAGAATGTACCTGACTAGTAAGTATCTTAAAACCTATGGATTGCTATGTCTCCGAAAGAGAATCAAGCATGTGTACAGGGGCATAAACGCAGCAGTGATAGGATTGGAGAGGTTCGGTGAGCAAATGAAGACCCTTTGAAGTCATATTGCATGGTACCCATTCCACGGGTTTCAACTACCCAGGTTTAAGGTATTCTTCCTTCAGCTAAAACATGCATGTGGAACCTAGAGTATGATCAACCATGTGATCGGGAGACGTGTTCAAATATGTCTCAGTTTTCCTCCCCTGGTACTCGGGTGCAACATTCCAGACGCTTTACTAACACTCTCCCCACTTGGAGAGTCAGTCCCTTTAACCTCCTGTTTGGCCCAGTTTGCAATTTCTGCGGAAGATGAACAGGAATAGCGAGAACCAATGAGAGACTAGCTGGAGGTGTCTGGACGGGCAAATTTAACTCTCATTTCCCACCAGGAAGAGGAATTAACCAAAGGCTCAGCGTGCCGTGCCGGAACCAGATTAGGGCCTGAAGCCATCCTGGGTGTTTCGGCCAGGTCACAAGAAAGCGAGTTGAAGAAAGGAGCTCAGGGGCACTGTAATTCACAAACCTGCAGAGTTATAAATGACAGCTATCGTCCAAAAATAGACTGAAGTAAGGCTGCCAAGAGGACTTGAAAGCGGGGCAGAATTGCAGGAAACCGATTTCAGGAGGTAGACTGGAATTGCATTGAAAGCATAGGAAAAGAGGCAGAACGTCCACAATGATGCACTTGGCCAAAAAGGGCGTATGCGTTTTTTCCTGAATATATTCAGGAAAAAACGCATACGCCCTTTTTGGCCAACCAAGCAAGCTTGCAAAGGAAATCTGCACTACAATGAAGTCTCACTTCCCCCCGGTCAAAAGGGCTATCTGAAAAAAGTGTAAAATCCAGAAAGGCAGGACAGGCCATGGAGAACTGGGAGCCTTGTTATGCTGATGGGCGGGATGTAAATTGCCAACAACCACTCGGGAGAAGTGTATGGTGTTTCCTGAAACATCTAAAAAACAAAGCAACAGAACCTAGGGCACTTCCACTTATGGTCCTATAGCTTAGGGAAATTAAAATCAAAAAGACACAGCCACCCCAAAGTTTGGAACGGCTCTGTTTACAAGAACTTCGTTTACAGTACAAGTTCAACATCGCAGAAAGTGAAAAATGGATAAAGAAGTTGTGGTATTTACTTACAAAGCAATATCACTCAGCAATGAAATCTGTGTCATCAGGCCCTTAGCAGCACAATGAGTGGATTCAGGTATGATGATTCTAACTGAAATAAGTCACACAGAAAAAGAAACATCATAAGATATCAGTAATACACGGAATGTAAACTTGGCTACACAGGAACTGAATTACAGAACAGAACAGGGTCTCAAATTTAGAAAACCAACTTATGCTTGCTTAAGGGGAAAGGTGAGTTGGGGTGCTGCATAAAACCAGAGATTGAAATGAGCACAGATAAAGTTCCTTAAGCCAAATATGGAATAGACAAGAGCTACTCCTTGCTCAACGAAATGGACTCAACACCGCATATTAAATGCCTAAGAATGTACCTGACTAGTAAGTATCTTAAAACCTATGGATTGCTATGTCTCCGAAAGAGAATCAAGCATGTGTACAGGGGCATAAACGCAGCAGTGATAGGATTGGAGAGGTTCGGTGAGCAAATGAAGACCCTTTGAAGTCATATTGCATGGTACCCATTCCACGGGTTTCAACTACCCAGGTTTAAGGTATTCTTCCTTCAGCTAAAACATGCATGTGGAACCTAGAGTATGATCAACCATGTGATCGGGAGACGTGTTCAAATATGTCTCAGTTTTCCTCCCCTGGTACTCGGGTGCAACATTCCAGACGCTTTACTAACACTCTCCCCACTTGGAGAGTCAGTCCCTTTAACCTCCTGTTTGGCCCAGTTTGCAATTTCTGCGGAAGATGAACAGGAATAGCGAGAACCAATGAGAGACTAGCTGGAGGTGTCTGGACGGGCAAATTTAACTCTCATTTCCCACCAGGAAGAGGAATTAACCAAAGGCTCAGCGTGCCGTGCCGGAACCAGATTAGGGCCTGAAGCCATCCTGGGTGTTTCGGCCAGCTCACAAGAAAGCGAGTTGAAGAAAGGAGCTCAGGGGCACTGTAATTCACAAACCTGCAGAGTTATAAATGACAGCTATCGTCCAAAAATAGAGTGAAGTAAGGCTGCCAAGAGGACTTGAAAGCGGGGCAGAATTGCAGGAAACCGATTTCAGGAGGTAGACTGGAATTGCATTGAAAGCATAGGAAAAGAGGCAGAACGTCCACAATGATGCACTTGGCCAAAAAGGGCGTATGCGTTTTTTCCTGAATATATTCAGGAAAAAACGCATACGCCCTTTTTGGCCAACCAAGCAAGCTTGCAAAGGAAATCTGCACTACAATGAAGTCTCACTTCCCCCCGGTCAAAAGGGCTATCTGAAAAAAGTGTAAAATCCAGAAAGGCAGGACAGGCCATGGAGAACTGGGAGCCTTGTTATGCTGATGGGCGGGATGTAAATTGCCAACAACCACTCGGGAGAAGTGTATGGTGTTTCCTGAAACATCTAAAAAACAAAGCAACAGAACCTAGGGCACTTCCACTTATGGTCCTATAGCTTAGGGAAATTAAAATCAAAAAGACACAGCCACCCCAAAGTTTGGAACGGCTCTGTTTACAAGAACTTCGTTTACAGTACAAGTTCAACATCGCAGAAAGTGAAAAATGGATAAAGAAGTTGTGGTATTTACTTACAAAGCAATATCACTCAGCAATGAAATCTGTGTCATCAGGCACTTAGCAGCACAATGAGTGGATTCAGGTATGATGATTCTAACTGAAATAAGTCACACAGAAAAAGAAACATCATAAGATATCAGTAATACACGGAATGTAAACTTGGCTACACAGGAACTGAATTACAGAACAGAACAGGGTCTCAAATTTAGAAAACCAACTTATGCTTGCTTAAGGGGAAAGGTGAGTTGGGGTGCTGCATAAAACCAGAGATTGAAATGAGCACAGATAAAGTTCCTTAAGCCAAATATGGAATAGACAAGAGCTACTCCTTGCTCAACGAAATGGACTCAACACCGCATATTAAATGCCTAAGAATGTACCTGACTAGTAAGTATCTTAAAACCTATGGATTGCTATGTCTCCGAAAGAGAATCAAGCATGTGTACAGGGGCATAAACGCAGCAGTGATAGGATTGGAGAGGTTCGGTGAGCAAATGAAGACCCTTTGAAGTCATATTGCATGGTACCCATTCCACGGGTTTCAACTACCCAGGTTTTAGGTATTCTTCCTTCAGCTAAAACATGCATGTGGAACCCAGAGTATGATCAACCATGTGATCGGGAGACGTATTCAAATATGTCTCAGTTTTCCTCCCCTGGTACTCGGGTGCAACATTCCAGACGCTTTACTAACACTCTCCCCACTTGGAGAGTCAGCGCCTTTAACCTCCTGTTTGGCCCAGTTTGCAATTTCTGCGGAAGATGAACAGGAATAGGGAGAACCAATGAGAGACTAGCTGGAGGTGTCTGGACGGGGAAATTTAACTCTCATTTCCCACCAGGAAGAGGAAATAACCAAAGGCTCAGCGTGCCGTGCCGGAACCAGATTAGGGCCTGAAGCCATCCTGCGGTGTTGCGGCCAGGTCACAAGAAAGCGAGTTGAAGAAAGGAGCTCAGGGGCACTGTAATTCACAAACCTGTAGAGTTATAAATGACAGCTATCGTCCAAAAATACACTGAAGTAAGGCTGCCAAGAGGACTTGAAAGCGGGGCAGAATTGCAGGAAACCGATTTCAGGAGGTAGACTGGAATTGCATTGAAAGCATAGGAAAAGAGGCAGAACGTCCACAGTGATGCACTTGGCCAAAAAGGGCGTATGCATTTTTTCCTGAATATATTCAGGAAAAAACGCATACGCCCTTTTTGGCCAACCAAGCAAGCTTGCAAAGGAAATCTGCACTACAATGAAGTCTCACTTCCCCCCGGTCAAAAGGGCCATCTGAAAAAAGTGTAAAATCCAGAAAGGCAGGACAGGCCATGGAGAACTGGGAGCCTTGTTATGCTGATGGGCGGGATGTAAATTGTCAACAGACACTCGGGAGAAGTGTATGGTGTTTCCTGAAACATCTAAAAAACAAAGCAACAGAGCCTAGGGCACTTCCACTTATGGTCCTATAGCTTAGGGAAATTAAAATCAAAAAGACACAGCCACCCCAAAGTTTGGAACGGCTCTGTTTACAAGAACCTCGTTTTCAGTACAAGTTCAACATCTCAGAAAGTGAAAAATGGATAAAGAAGTTGCGGTATTTACTTACAAAGCAATATCACTCAGCAATGAAATCTATGTCACCAGGCCCTTAGCAGCACAATGAGTGGATTCAGGTATGATGATTCTAACTGAAATAAGTCACACAGAAAAAGAAACATCATAAGATATCACTAATACACGGAATGGAAACTTGGCTACACAGGAACTGAATTACAGAACAGAACAGGGACTCAAATTTAGAAAACCAACTTATGCTTGCTTAAGGGTAAAGGTGAGTAGGGGTGCTGCATAAAACCAGAGATTGAAATGAGCACAGATAAAGTTCCTTAAGCCAAATATGGAATAGACAAGAGCTACTCCTTGCTCAACGAAATGGACTCAACACCCCATATTAAACGCCTAAGAATGTACCTGACTAGTAAGTATCTTAAAACCTATGGATTGCTATGTCTCCGAAAGAGAATCAAGCATGTGTACAGGGGCATAAACGCAGCAGTGATAGGATTGGAGAGGTTCGGTGAGCAAATGAAGACCCTTTGAAGTCATATTGCATGGTACCCATTACACGGGTCTTAACTCTCCAGGTTTAAGGTATTCTTCCTTCAGCTAAAACATGCATGTGGAACCCAAGTATGATCAACCATGTGAACGGGAGACGTGTTCAAATATGTCTCAGTTTTCCTCCCCTGGTACTCGGGTGCAAGATTCCAGACGCTTTACTAACACTCTCCCCACTTGGAGAGTCAGCGCCTTTAACCTCCTGTTTGGCCCAGTTTGCAATTTCTGCGGAAGATGAACAGGAATAGCGAGAACCAATGAGAGACTAGCTGGAGGTGTCTGGACGGGCAAATTTAACTCTCATTTCCCACCAGGAAGAGGAATTAACCAAAGGCTCAGCATGCCGTGCCAGAACCAGATTAGGGCCTGAAGACATCCTGCGGTGTTGCGGCCAGGTCACAAGAAAGCGAGTTGAAGAAAGGAGCTCAGGGACACTGCAATTCACAAACCTGCAGAGTTATAAATGACAGCTATTGTCCAAAAATAGACTGAAGTAAGGCTGCCAAGAGGACTTGAAAGCGGGGCAGAATTGCAGGAAACCGATTTCAGGAGGTAGACTGGAATTGCATTGAAAGCATAGGAAAAGAGGCAGAACGTCCACAATGATGCACTTGGCCAAAAAGGGCGTATGCGTTTTTTCCTGAATATATTCAGGAAAAAACGCATACGCCCTTTTTGGCCAACCAAGCAAGCTTGCAAAGGAATTCTGCACTACAATGAAGTCTCACTTTCCCCCGGTAAAGGGCCATCTGAAAAAAGTGTAAACTCCAGAAAGGTAGGACAGGCCATGGAGAACTGGGAGCCTTGTTATGCTGATGGGCGGGATGTAAATTGCCAACAGACACTCAGGAGAAGTGTATGGTGTTTCCTGAAACATCTAAAAAACAAAGCATCAGAGCCTAGGGCACTTCCACTTATCGTCCTATAGCTTAGGGAAATTAAAATCAAAAAGACACAGCCACCCCAAAGTTTGGGACGCCTCCGTTTACAAGAACCTCGTTTACCGTACAAGTTCAATATCACAGAAAGTGAAAAATGGATAAAGAACTTGTGGTACTTACGTACAATGCAGTATCACTCAGCAATGAAATCTATGTCATCAGGCCCGTAGCAGCATAATGAGTGGATTCAGGTACGATGATTCTACCTGAAATAAGTCACACAGAAAAAGAAACATCATAAGATATCACTAATACACAGAATGTAAACTTGGCTACACAGGAACTGCATTCCAAAACAGAACAGGGTCTCAAATTTAGAAAACCAACTTATGCTTGCTTAAGGGGAAAGGTGAGTTGGGGTGCTGCATAAAACCAGAGATTGAAATGAGCACAGATAAAGTTCCTTAAGCCAAATATGGAATAGACAAGAGCTACTCCTTGCTCAACGAAATGGACTCAACACCGCATATTAAACGCCTAAGAATGTACCTGACTAGTAAGTATCTTAAAACCTATGGATTGCTATGTCTCTGAAAGAGAATCAAGCATGTGTACAGGGGCAATAAACACAGCAGTGATAGGATTGGAGAGGTTCGGTGAGCAAATGAAGACCATTTGAAGTCATATTGCATGGTACCCATTCCACGGGTTTCAACTACCCAGGTTTTAGGTATTCTTCCTTCAGCTAAAACATGCATGTGGAACCCAAGTATGATCAACCATGTGAACGGGAGACATGTTCAAATATGTCTCAGTTTTCTTCCCCTGGTACTCGGGTGCAACATTCCAGACGCTTTACTAATACTCTCCCCACTTGGAAAGTCAGCGCCTTTAACCTCCTGTTTGGCCCAGTT
This sequence comes from Delphinus delphis, assembly GCF_949987515.2. Classification (NCBI taxonomy): domain Eukaryota; kingdom Metazoa; phylum Chordata; class Mammalia; order Artiodactyla; family Delphinidae; genus Delphinus; species Delphinus delphis. Next base: position 1,435,154 of record NW_027192676.1, on the reverse strand, counting down.
TGCAATTTCTGCGGAAGATGAACAGGAATAGCGAGAACCAATGAGAGGCTAGCTGGAGGTGTCTGGACGGGCAAATTTAACTCTCATTTCCCACCAGGAAGAGGAAATAACCAAAGGCTCAGCATGCCGGGCCGGAAACAGATTAGGGCCTGAAGCCATCCTGCGGTGTTGCGGCCAGCTCACAAGAAAGCGAGTTGAAGAAAGGAGCTCAGGGGCACTGTAATTCACAAACCTGCAGAGTTATAAATGACAGCTATCGTCCAAAAATAGACTGAAGTAAGGCTGCCAAGAGGACTTGAAAGCGGGGCAGAATTGCAGGAAACCGATTTCAGGAGGTAGACTGGAATTGCATTGAAAGCATAGGAAAAGAGGCAGAACGTCCACAATGATGCACTTGGCCAAAAAGGGCGTATGCGTTTTTTCCTGAATATATTCAGGAAAAAACGCATACGCCCTTTTTGGCCAACCAAGCAAGCTTGCAAAGGAAATCTGCACTACAATGAAGTCTCACTTCCCCCCGGTCAAAAGGGCTATCTGAAAAAAGTGTAAAATCCAGAAAGGCAGGACAGGCCATGGAGAACTGGGAGCCTTGTTATGCTGATGGGCGGGATGTAAATTGCCAACAACCACTAGGGAGAAGTGTATGGTGTTTCCTGAAACATCTAAAAAACAAATCAACAGAGCCTAGGGCACTTCCACTTATGGTCCTATAGCTTAGGGAAATTAAAATCAAAAAGACACAGCCACCCCAAAGTTTGAAACGGCTCTGTTTACAAGAACCTCGTTTACAGTACAAGTTCAACATCGCAGAAAGTGAAAAATGGATAAAGAAGTTATGGTATTTACTTACAAAGCAATATCACTCAGCAATGAAATCTATGTCATCAGGCCCTTAGCAGCACAATGAGTGGATTCAGGTATGATGATTCTAACTGAAATAAGTCACACAGAAAAAGAAACATCATAAGATATCAGTAATACACGGAATGTAAACTTGGCTACACAGGAACTGAATTACAGAACAGAACAGGGTCTCAAATTTAGAAAACCAACTTATGCTTGCTTAAGGGGAAAGGTGAATTGGGGTGCTGCATAACCAGAGATCGAAATGAGCACAGATAAAGTTCCTTAAGCCAAATATGGAATAGACAAGAGCTACTCCTTGCTCAACGAAATGGACTCAACACCGCATATTAAACGCCTAAGAATGTACCTGACTAGTAAGTATCTTAAAACCTATGGATTGCTATGTCTCTGAAAGAGAATCAAGCATGTGTACAGGGGCATAAACGCAGCAGTGATAGGATTGGAGAGGTTCGGTGAGCAAATGAAGAACCTTTGAAGTCATATTGTATGGTACCCATTCCACGGGTTTCAACTACCGAGGTTTAAGGTATTCTTCCTTCAGCTAAAACATGCATGTGGAACCCAAGTATGATCAACCATGTGAACGGGAGACGTGTTCAAATATGTCTCAGTTTTCCTCCCCTGGTACTCGGGTGCAACATTCCAGACGCTTTACTAACACTCTCCCCACTTGGAGAGTCAGCGCCTTTAACCTCCTGTTTGGCCCAGTTTGCAATTTCTGCGGAAGATGAACAGGAATAGGAGAACCAATGAGAGACCAGCTGGAGGTGTCTGGACGGGCAAATTTAACTCTGATTTCCCACCAGGAAGAGGAAATAACCAAAGGCTCAGCGTGCCGTGCCGGAACCAGATTAGGGCCTGAAGCCATCCTGCGGTGTTGCGGCCAGGTCACAAGAAAGCGAGTTGAAGAAACGAGCTCAGGGGCACTGTAATTCACAAACCTGCAGAGTTATAAATGACAGCTATCGTCCAAAAATAGACTGAAGTAAGGCTGCCAAGAGGACTTGAAAGCGGGGCAGAATTGCAGGAAACCGATTTCAGGAGGTAGACTGGAATTGCATTGAAAGCATAGGAAAAGAGGCAGAACGTCCACAATGATGCACTTGGCCAAAAAGGGCGTATGCGTTTTTTCCTGAATATATTCAGGAAAAAACGCATACGCCCTTTTTGGCCAACCAAGCAAGCTTGCAAAGGAAATCTGCACTACAATGAAGTCTCACTTCCCCCTGGTCAAAAGGGCCATCTGAAAAAAGTGTAAAATCCAGAAAGGCAGGACAGGCCATGGAGAACTGGGAGCCTTGTTATGCTGATGGGCGGGATGTAAATTGCCAACAACCACTCGGGAGAAGTGTATGGTGTTTCCTGAAACATCTAAAAACAAAGCAACAGAACCTAGGGCACTTCCACTTATGGTCCTATAGCTTAGGGAAATTAAAATCAAAAAGACACAGCCACCCCAAAGTTTGGAATGGCTCTGTTTACAAGAACCTCGTTTACAGTACAAGTTCAACATCGCAGAAAGTGAAAAATGGATAAAGAAGTTGTGGTATTTACGTACAAAGCAATATCACTCAGCAATGAAATCTGTGTCATCAGGCCCGTAGCATCATAATGAGTGGATTCAGGTACGATGATTCTAACTGAAATAAGTCACACAGAAAGAGAAACATCATAAGATATCACTAATACACGGAATGTAAACTTGGCTACACAGGAACTGCATTCCAAAACAGAACAGGGTCTCAAATTTAGAAAACCAACTTATGCTTGCTTAAGGTGAAAGGTGAGTTGGGGTGCTGCATAAAACCAGAGATTGAAATGAGCACAGATAAAGTTCCTTAAGCCAAATATGGAATAGACAAGAGCTACTCCTTGCTCAACGAAATGGACACAAAACCCCATATTAAACGCCTAAGAATGCACCTGACTAGTAAGTATCGTAAAACCTATGGATTGCTATGTCTCCGAAAGAGAATCAAGCGCGTGTACAGGGGCATAAACGCAGCAGTGATAGGATTGGAGAGGTTCGTGAGCAAATGAAGACCCTTTGAAGTCATATTGCATGGTACCCATTCCACGGGTCTCAACTCTCCAGGTTTAAGGTATTCTTCCTTCAGCTAAAACATGCATGTGGAACCCAGAGTATGATCAACCGTGTGAACGGGAGACGTGTTCAAATATGTCTCAGTTTTCCTCCCCTGGTACTCGGGTGCAAGATTCCAGACGCTTTACTAACACTCTCCCCACTTGGAGAGTCAGCGCCTTTAACCTCCTGTTTGGCCCAGTTTGCAATTTCTGCTGAAGATGAACAGGAATAGCGAGAACCAATGAGAGACTAGCTGGAGGTGTCTGGACGGGCAAATTTAACTCTCATTTCCCACCAGGAAGAGGAAATAACCAAAGGCTAAGCGTGCCGTGCCGGAACCAGATTAGGGCCTGAAGCCATCCTGCGGTGTTGCGGCCAGCTCACAAGAAAGCGAGTTGAAGAAAGGAGCTCAGGGACACTGTAATTCACAAACCTGCAGAGTTATAAATGACAGCTATCGTCCAAAAATAGACTGAAGTAAGGCTGCCAAGAGGACTTGAAAGCGGGGCAGAATTGCAGGAAACCGATTTCAGGAGGTAGACTCAAATTGCATTGAAAGCATAGGAAAAGAGGCAGAACGTACACAATGATGCACTTGGCCAAAAAGGGCGTATGCGTTTTTTCCTGAATATATTCAGGAAAAAACGCATACGCCCTTTTTGGCCAACCAAGCAAGCTTGCAAAGGAAATCTGCACTACAATGAAGTCTCACTTCCCCCCGGTCAAAAGGACCATCTGAAAAAAGTGTAAAATCCAGAAAGGCAGGACAGGCCATGGAGAACTGGGAGCCTTGTTATGCTGATGGGCGGGATGTAAATTGCCAACAACCACTCGGGAGAAGTGTATGGTGTTTCCTGAAACATCTAGAAAACAAAGCAACAGAACCTAGGGCACTTCCACTTATGGTCCTATAGCTTAGGGAAATTAAAATCAAAAAGACACAGCCACCCCAAAGTTTGGAACGGCTCTGTTTACAAGAACCTCGTTTACAGTACAAGTTCAACATCGCAGAAAGTGAAAAATGGATAAAGAAGTTGTGGTATTCACTTACAAAGCAATATCACTCAACAATGAAATCTGTGTCATCAGGCCCTTAGCAGCACAATGAGTGGATTCAGGTATGATGATTCTAACTGAAGTAAGTCACACAGAAAAAGAAACATCATAAGATATCAGTAATACACGGAATGTAAACTTGGCTACACAGGAACTGAATTACAGAACAGAACAGGGTCTCAAATTTAGAAAACCAACTTATGCTTGCTTAAGGGTAAAGGTGAGTTGGGGTGTTGCATAAAACCAGAGATTGAAATGAGCACAGATAAAGTACCTTAAGTCAAATATGGAATAGACAAGAGCTACTCCTTGCTCAACGAAATGGACTCAACACCGCATATTAAACGCCTAAGAATGTACCTGACTAGTAAGTATCTTAAAACCTATGGATTGCTATGTCTCCGAAAGAGAATCAAGCATGTGTACAGGGGCATAAACGCAGCAGTGATAGGATTGGAGAGGTTCGGTGAGCAAATGAAGACCCTTTGAAGTCATATTGCATGGTACCCATTCCACGGGTCTTAACTCTCCAGGTTTAAGGTATTCTTCCTTCAGCTAAAACATGCATGTGGAACCCAAGTATGATCAACCATGTGAACGGGAGACGTGTTCAAATATGTCTCAGTTTTCCTCCCCTGGTACTCGGGTGCAACATTCCAGACGCTTTACTAACACTCTCCCCACTTGGAGAGTCAGCGCTTTTACCCTCCTGTTTGGCCCAGTTTGCAATTTCTGCGGAAGATGAACAGGAATAGCGAGAACCAATGAGAGACTAGCTGGAGGTGTCTGGACGGGCAAATTTAACTCTCATTTCCCACCAGGAAGAGGAAATAACCAAAGGCTCAGCGTGCCGTGCCGGAACCAGATTAGGGCCTGAAGCCATCATGCGGTGTTGCGGCCAGGTCACAAGAAAGCGAGTTGAAGAAAGGAGCTCAGGGGCACTGTAATTCACAAACCTGCAGAGTTATAAATGACAGCTATCGTCCAAAAATAGACTGAAGTAAGGCTGCCAAGAGGACTTGAAAGCGGGGCAGAATTGCAGGAAACCGATTTCAGGAGGTAGACTGGAATTGCATTGAAAGCATAGGAAAAGAGGCAGAACGTCCACAATGATGCACTTGGCCAAAAAGGGCGTATGCGTTTTTTCCTGAATATATTCAGGAAAAAACGCATATGCCCTTTTTGGCCAACCAAGCAAGCTTGCAAAGGAAATCTGCACTACAATGAAGTCTCACTTCCCCCCGGTAAAGGGCCATCTGAAAAAAGTGTAAACTCCAGAAAGGCAGGACAGGCCATGGAGAACTGGGAGCCTTGTTATGCTGATGGGCGGGATGTAAATTGCCAACAGACACTCAGGAGAAGTGTATGGTGTTTCCTGAAACATCTAAAAAACAAAGCATCAGAGCCTAGGGCACTTCCACTTATGGTCCTATAGATTAGGGAAATTAAAATCAAAAAGACACAGCCACCCCAAAGTTTGGGACGCCTCCGTTTACAAGAACGTCGTTTACCGTACAAGTTCAATATCACAGAAAGTGAAAAATGGATAAAGAACTTGTGGTACTTACGTACAATGCAGTATCACTCAGCAATGAAATCTATGTCATCAGGCCCGTAGCAGCATAATGAGTGGATTCAGGTACGATGATTCTAACTGAAATAAGTCACACAGAAAAAGAAACATCATAAGATATCAGTAATACACGGAATGTAAACTTGGCTACACAGGAACTGAATTACAGAACAGAACAGGGTCTCAAATTTAGAAAACCAACTTATGCTTGCTTAAGGGGAAAGGTGAATTGGGGTGCTGCATAACCAGAGATCTAAATGAGCACAGATAAAGTTCCTTAAGCCAAATATGGAATAGACAAGAGCTACTCCTTGCTCAACGAAATGGACTCAACACCGCATATTAAACGCCTAAGAATGTACCTGACTAGTAAGTATCTTAAAACCTATGGATTGCTATGTCTCCGAAAGAGAATCAAGCATGTGTACAGGGGCATAAACGCAGCAGTGATAGGATTGGAGAGGTTCGGTGAGCAAATGAAGAACCTTTGAAGTCATATTGTATGGTACCCATTCCACGGGTTTCAACTACCGAGGTTTAAGGTATTCTTCCTTCAGCTAAAACATGCATGTGGAACCCAAGTATGATCAACCATGTGAACGGGAGACCTGTTCAAATATGTCTCAGTTTTCCTCCCCTGGTACTCGGGTGCAACATTCCAGACGCTTTACTAACACTCTCCCCACTTGGAGAGTCAGCGCCTTTAACCTCCTGTTTGGCCCAGTTTGCAATTACTGCGGAAGATGAACAGGAATATCGAGAACCAATGAGAGACTAGCTGGAGGTGTCTGGACGGGCAAATTTAACTCTCATTTCCCACCAGGAAGAGGAAATAACCAAAGGCTCAGCGTGCCGTGCCGGAACCAGATTAGGGCCTGAAGCCATCCTGCGGTGTTGCGGCCAGGTCACAAGAAAGCGAGTTGAAGAAACGAGCTCAGGGGCACTGTAATTCAAAAACCTGCAGAGTTATAAATGACAGCTATCGTCCAAAAATAGACTGAAGTAAGGCTGCCAAGAGGACTTGAAAGCGGGGCAGAATTGCAGGAAACCGATTTCAGGAGGTAGACTGGAATTGCATTGAAAGCATAGGAAAAGAGGCAGAACGTCCACAATGATGCACTTGGCCAAAAAGGGCGTATTCAGGAAAAAACGCATACGCCCTTTTTGGCCAACCAAGCAAGCTTGCAAAGGAAATCTGCACTACAATGAAGTCTCACTTCCCCCCGGTCAAAAGGGCCATCTGAAAAAAGTGTAAAATCCAGAAAGGCAGGACAGGCCATGGAGAACTGGGAGCCTTGTTATGCTGATGGGCGGGATGTAAATTGCCAACAACCACTCGGGAGAAGTGTATGGTGTTTCCTGAAACATCTATAAAACAAAGCAACAGAACCTAGGGCACTTCCACTTATGGTCCTATAGCTTAGGGAAATTAAAATCAAAAAGACACAGCCACCCCAAAGTTTGGAACGGCTCTGTTTACAAGAACCTCGTTTACAGTACAAGTTCAACATCGCAGAAAGTGAAAAATGGATAAAGAAGTTGTGGTATTCACTTACAAAGCAATATCACTCAGCAATGAAATCTGTGTCATCAGGCCCTTAGCAGCACAATGAGTGGATTCAGGTATGATGATGCTAACTGAAGTAAGTCACACAGAAAAAGAAACATCATAAGATATCAGTAATACACGGAATGGAAACTTGGCTACACAGGAACTGAATTACAGAACAGAACAGGGTCTCAAATTTAGAAAACCAACTTATGCTTGCTTAAGGGTAAAGGTGAGTTGGGGTGCTGCATAAAACCAGAGATTGAAATGAGCACAGATAAAGTACCTTAAGTCAAATATGGAATAGACAAGAGCTACTACTTGCTCAACGAAATGGACTCAACACCGCATATTAAACGCCTAAGAATGTACCTGACTAGTAAGTATCTTAAAACCTATGGATTGCTATGTCTCCGAAAGAGAATCAAGCATGTGTACAGGGGCATAAACGCAGCAGTGATAGGATTGGAGAGGTTCGGTGAGCAAATGAAGACCCTTTGAAGTCATATTGCATGGTACCCATTACACGGGTCTTAACTCTCCAGGTTTAAGGTATTCTTCCTTCAGCTAAAACATGCATGTGGAACCCAAGTATGATCAACCATGTGAACGGGAGACGTGTTCAAATATGTCTCAGTTTTCCTCCCCTGGTACTCGGGTGCAAGATTCCAGACGCTTTACTAACACTCTCCCCACTTGGAGAGTCAGCGCCTTTAACCTCCTGTTTGGCCCAGTTTGCAATTTCTGCGGAAGATGAACAGGAATAGCGAGAACCAATGAGAGACTAGCTGGAGGTGTCTGGACGGGCAAATTTAACTCTCATTTCCCACCAGGAAGAGGAATTAACCAAAGGCTCAGCGTGCCGTGCCGGAACCAGATTAGGGCCTGAAGACATCCTGCGGTGTTGCGGCCAGGTCACAAGAAAGCGAGTTGAAGAAACGAGCTCAGGGGCAGTGCAATTCACAAACCTGCAGAGTTATAAATGACAGCTATCGTCCAAAAATAGACTGAAGTAAGGCTGCCAAGAGGACTTGAAAGCGGGGCAGAATTGCAGGAAACCGATTTCAGGAGGTAGACTGGAATTGCATTGAAAGCATAGGAAAAGAGGCAGAACGTCCACAATGATGCACTTGGCCAAAAAGGGCGTATGCGTTTTTTCCTGAATATATTCAGGAAAAAACGCATACGCCCTTTTTGGCCAACCAAGCAAGCTTGCAAAGGAAATCTGCACTACAATGAAGTCTCACTTCCCCCCGGTCAAAAGGGCCATCTGAAAAAAGTGTAAAATCCAGAAAGGCAGGACAGGCCATGGAGAACTGGGAGCCTTGTTATGCTGATGGGCGGGATGTAAATTGCCAACAGACACTCGGGAGAAGTGTATGGTGTTTCCTGAAACATCTAAAAAACAAAGCAACAGAGCCTAGGGCACTTCCACTTATGGTCCTATAGCTTAGGGAAATTAAAATCAAAAAGACACAGCCACCCCAAAGTTTGGGACGCCTCTGTTTACAAGAACCTCGTTTACCGTACAAGTTCAATATCACAGAAAGTGAAAAATGGATAAAGAACTTGTGGTACTTACGTACAATGCAGTATCACTCAGCAATGAAATCTATGTCATCAGGCCCGTAGCAGCATAATGAGTGGATTCAGGTACGATGATTCTAACTGAAATAAGTCACACAGAAAAAGAAACATCATAAGATATCACTAATACACGGAATGTAAACTTGGCTACACAGGAACTGAATTCCAAAACAGAACAGGGTCTCAAATTTAGAAAACCAACTTATGCTTGCTTAAGGGGAAAGGTGAGTTGGCGTGCTCATAAAACCAGAGATTGAAATGAGCACAGATAAAGTTCCTTAAGCCAAATATGGAATAGACAAGAGCTACTCCTTGCTCAATGAAATGGACTCAACACCCCATATTAAACGCCTAAGAATGTACCTGACTAGTAAGTATCTTAAAACCTATGGATTGCTATGTCTCCAAAAGAGAATCAAGCGTGTGTACAGGGGCATAAACGCAGCAGTGATAGGATTGGAGAGGTTCGGTGAGCAAATGAAGACCCTTTGAAGTCATATTGCATGGTACCCATTCCACGGGTCTCAACTCTCCAGGTTTAAGGTATTCTTCCTTCAGCTAAAACATGCATGTGGAACCCAGAGTATGATCAACCGTGTGAACGGGAGACGTGTTCAAATATGTCTCAGTTTTCCTCCCCTGGTACTCGGGTGCAACATTCCAGACGCTTTACTAACACTCTCCCCACTTGGAGAGTCAGCGCCTTTAACCTCCTGTTTGGCCCAGTTTGCAATTTCTGCGGAAGATGAACAGGAATAGCGAGAACCAATGAGAGACTAGCTGGAGGTGTCTGGACGGGCAAATTTAACTCTCATTTCCCACCAGGAAGAGGAAATAACCAAAGGCTAAGCGTGCCGTGCCGGAACCAGATTAGGGCCTGAAGCCATCCTGCGGTGTTGCGGCCAGCTCACAAGAAAGCGAGTTGAAGAAAGGAGCTCAGGGGCACTGTAATTCACAAACCTGCAGAGTTATAAATGACAGCTATCGTCCAAAAATAGACTGAAGTAAGGCTGCCAAGAGGACTTGAAAGCGGGGCAGAATTGCAGGAAACCGATTTCAGGAGGTAGACTGGAATTGCATTGAAAGCATAGGAAAAGAGGCAGAACGTCCACAATGATGCACTTGGCCAAAAAGGGCGTATGCGTTTTTTCCTGAATATATTCAGGAAAAAACGCATACGCCCTTTTTGGCCAACCAAGCAAGCTTGCAAAGGAAATCTGCACTACAATGAAGTCTCACTTCCCCCTGGTCAAAAGGGCCATCTGAAAAAAGTGTAAAATCCAGAAAGGCAGGACAGGCCATGGAGAACTGGGAGCCTTGTTATGCTGATGGGCGGGATGTAAATTGCCAACAACCACTCGGGAGAAGTGTATGGTGTTTCCTGAAACATCTAAAAACAAAGCAACAGAACCTAGGGCACTTCCACTTATGGTCCTATAGCTTAGGGAAATTAAAATCAAAAAGACACAGCCACCCCAAAGTTTGGAATGGCTCTGTTTACAAGAACCTCGTTTACAGTACAAGTTCAACATCGCAGAAAGTGAAAAATGGATAAAGAAGTTGTGGTATTTACGTACAAAGCAATATCACTCAGCAATGAAATCTGTGTCATCAGGCCCGTAGCATCATAATGAGTGGATTCAGGTACGATGATTCTAACTGAAATAAGTCACACAGAAAGAGAAACATCATAAGATATCACTAATACACGGAATGTAAACTTGGCTACACAGGAACTGCATTCCAAAACAGAACAGGGTCTCAAATTTAGAAAACCAACTTATGCTTGCTTAAGGTGAAAGGTGAGTTGGGGTGCTGCATAAAACCAGAGATTGAAATGAGCACAGATAAAGTTCCTTAAGCCAAATATGGAATAGACAAGAGCTACTCCTTGCTCAACGAAATGGACACAAAACCCCATATTAAACGCCTAAGAATGCACCTGACTAGTAAGTATCGTAAAACCTATGGATTGCTATGTCTCCGAAAGAGAATCAAGCGCGTGTACAGGGGCATAAACGCAGCAGTGATAGGATTGGAGAGGTTCGTGAGCAAATGAAGACCCTTTGAAGTCATATTGCATGGTACCCATTCCACGGGTCTCAACTCTCCAGGTTTAAGGTATTCTTCCTTCAGCTAAAACATGCATGTGGAACCCAGAGTATGATCAACCGTGTGAACGGGAGACGTGTTCAAATATGTCTCAGTTTTCCTCCCCTGGTACTCGGGTGCAAGATTCCAGACGCTTTACTAACACTCTCCCCACTTGGAGAGTCAGCGCCTTTAACCTCCTGTTTGGCCCAGTTTGCAATTTCTGCTGAAGATGAACAGGAATAGCGAGAACCAATGAGAGACTAGCTGGAGGTGTCTGGACGGGCAAATTTAACTCTCATTTCCCACCAGGAAGAGGAAATAACCAAAGGCTAAGCGTGCCGTGCCGGAACCAGATTAGGGCCTGAAGCCATCCTGCGGTGTTGCGGCCAGCTCACAAGAAAGCGAGTTGAAGAAAGGAGCTCAGGGACACTGTAATTCACAAACCTGCAGAGTTATAAATGACAGCTATCGTCCAAAAATAGACTGAAGTAAGGCTGCCAAGAGGACTTGAAAGCGGGGCAGAATTGCAGGAAACCGATTTCAGGAGGTAGACTCAAATTGCATTGAAAGCATAGGAAAAGAGGCAGAACGTACACAATGATGCACTTGGCCAAAAAGGGCGTATGCGTTTTTTCCTGAATATATTCAGGAAAAAACGCATACGCCCTTTTTGGCCAACCAAGCAAGCTTGCAAAGGAAATCTGCACTACAATGAAGTCTCACTTCCCCCCGGTCAAAAGGACCATCTGAAAAAAGTGTAAAATCCAGAAAGGCAGGACAGGCCATGGAGAACTGGGAGCCTTGTTATGCTGATGGGCGGGATGTAAATTGCCAACAACCACTCGGGAGAAGTGTATGGTGTTTCCTGAAACATCTAGAAAACAAAGCAACAGAACCTAGGGCACTTCCACTTATGGTCCTATAGCTTAGGGAAATTAAAATCAAAAAGACACAGCCACCCCAAAGTTTGGAACGGCTCTGTTTACAAGAACCTCGTTTACAGTACAAGTTCAACATCGCAGAAAGTGAAAAATGGATAAAGAAGTTGTGGTATTCACTTACAAAGCAATATCACTCAACAATGAAATCTGTGTCATCAGGCCCTTAGCAGCACAATGAGTGGATTCAGGTATGATGATTCTAACTGAAGTAAGTCACAAAGAAAAAGAAACATCATAAGATATCAGTAATACACGGAATGTAAACTTGGCTACACAGGAACTGAATTACAGAACAGAACAGGGTCTCAAATTTAGAAAACCAACTTATGCTTGCTTAAGGGTAAAGGTGAGTTGGGGTGTTGCATAAAACCAGAGATTGAAATGAGCACAGATAAAGTACCTTAAGTCAAATATGGAATAGACAAGAGCTACTCCTTGCTCAACGAAATGGACTCAACACCGCATATTAAACGCCTAAGAATGTACCTGACTAGTAAGTATCTTAAAACCTATGGATTGCTATGTCTCCGAAAGAGAATCAAGCATGTGTACAGGGGCATAAACGCAGCAGTGATAGGATTGGAGAGGTTCGGTGAGCAAATGAAGACCCTTTGAAGTCATATTGCATGGTACCCATTCCACGGGTTTCAAATACACAGGTTTAAGGTATTCTTCCTTCAGCTAAAACATGCATGTGGAACCCAAGTATGATCAACCATGTGAACGGGAGACGTGTTCAAATATGTCTCAGTTTTCCTCCCCTGGTACTCGGGTGCAACATTCCAGACGCTTTACTAACACTCTCCCCACTTGGAGAGTCAGCGCTTTTACCCTCCTGTTTGGCCCAGTTTGCAATTTCTGCGGAAGATGAACAGGAATAGCGAGAACCAATGAGAGACTAGCTGGAGGTGTCTGGACGGGCAAATTTAACTCTCATTTCCCACCAGGAAGAGGAAATAACCAAAGGCTCAGCGTGCCGTGCCGGAACCAGATTAGGGCCTGAAGCCATCATGCGGTGTTGCGGCCAGGTCACAAGAAAGCGAGTTGAAGAAAGGAGCTCAGGGGCACTGTAATTCACAAACCTGCAGAGTTATAAATGACAGCTATCGTCCAAAAATAGACTGAAGTAAGGCTGCCAAGAGGACTTGAAAGCGGGGCAGAATTGCAGGAAACCGATTTCAGGAGGTAGACTGGAATTGCATTGAAAGCATAGGAAAAGAGGCAGAACGTCCACAATGATGCACTTGGCCAAAAAGGGCGTATGCGTTTTTTCCTGAATATATTCAGGAAAAAACGCATATGCCCTTTTTGGCCAACCAAGCAAGCTTGCAAAGGAAATCTGCACTACAATGAAGTCTCACTTCCCCCCGGTAAAGGGCCATCTGAAAAAAGTGTAAACTCCAGAAAGGCAGGACAGGCCATGGAGAACTGGGAGCCTTGTTATGCTGATGGGCGGGATGTAAATTGCCAACAGACACTCAGGAGAAGTGTATGGTGTTTCCTGAAACATCTAAAAAACAAAGCATCAGAGCCTAGGGCACTTCCACTTATGGTCCTATAGATTAGGGAAATTAAAATCAAAAAGACACAGCCACCCCAAAGTTTGGGACGCCTCCGTTTACAAGAACGTCGTTTACCGTACAAGTTCAATATCACAGAAAGTGAAAAATGGATAAAGAACTTGTGGTACTTACGTACAATGCAGTATCACTCAGCAATGAAATCTATGTCATCAGGCCCGTAGCAGCATAATGAGTGGATTCAGGTACGATGATTCTAACTGAAATAAGTCACACAGAAAAAGAAACATCATAAGATATCAGTAATACACGGAATGTAAACTTGGCTACACAGGAACTGAATTACAGAACAGAACAGGGTCTCAAATTTAGAAAACCAACTTATGCTTGCTTAAGGGGAAAGGTGAATTGGGGTGCTGCATAACCAGAGATCTAAATGAGCACAGATAAAGTTCCTTAAGCCAAATATGGAATAGACAAGAGCTACTCCTTGCTCAACGAAATGGACTCAACACCGCATATTAAACGCCTAAGAATGTACCTGACTAGTAAGTATCTTAAAACCTATGGATTGCTATGTCTCCGAAAGAGAATCAAGCATGTGTACAGGGGCATAAACGCAGCAGTGATAGGATTGGAGAGGTTCGGTGAGCAAATGAAGAACCTTTGAAGTCATATTGTATGGTACCCATTCCACGGGTTTCAACTACCGAGGTTTAAGGTATTCTTCCTTCAGCTAAAACATGCATGTGGAACCCAAGTATGATCAACCATGTGAACGGGAGACCTGTTCAAATATGTCTCAGTTTTCCTCCCCTGGTACTCGGGTGCAACATTCCAGACGCTTTACTAACACTCTCCCCACTTGGAGAGTCAGCGCCTTTAACCTCCTGTTTGGCCCAGTTTGCAATTACTGCGGAAGATGAACAGGAATAGCGAGAACCAATGAGAGGCTAGCTGGAGGTGTCTGGACGGGCAAATTTAACTCTCATTTCCCACCAGGAAGAGGAAATAACCAAAGGCTCAGCGTGCCGTGCCGGAACCAGATTAGGGCCTGAAGCCATCCTGCGGTGTTGCGGCCAGGTCACAAGAAAGCGAGTTGAAGAAACGAGCTCAGGGGCACTGTAATTCAAAAACCTGCAGAGTTATAAATGACAGCTATCGTCCAAAAATAGACTGAAGTAAGGCTGCCAAGAGGACTTGAAAGCGGGGCAGAATTGCAGGAAACCGATTTCAGGAGGTAGACTGGAATTGCATTGAAAGCATAGGAAAAGAGGCAGAACGTCCACAATGATGCACTTGGCCAAAAAGGGCGTATTCAGGAAAAAACGCATACGCCCTTTTTGGCCAACCAAGCAAGCTTGCAAAGGAAATCTGCACTACAATGAAGTCTCACTTCCCCCCGGTCAAAAGGGCCATCTGAAAAAAGTGTAAAATCCAGAAAGGCAGGACAGGCCATGGAGAACTGGGAGCCTTGTTATGCTGATGGGCGGGATGTAAATTGCCAACAACCACTCGGGAGAAGTGTATGGTGTTTCCTGAAACATCTATAAAACAAAGCAACAGAACCTAGGGCACTTCCACTTATGGTCCTATAGCTTAGGGAAATTAAAATCAAAAAGACACAGCCACCCCAAAGTTTGGAACGGCTCTGTTTACAAGAACCTCGTTTACAGTACAAGTTCAACATCGCAGAAAGTGAAAAATGGATAAAGAAGTTGTGGTATTCACTTACAAAGCAATATCACTCAGCAATGAAATCTGTGTCATCAGGCCCTTAGCAGCACAATGAGTGGATTCAGGTATGATGATGCTAACTGAAGTAAGTCACACAGAAAAAGAAACATCATAAGATATCAGTAATACACGGAATGGAAACTTGGCTACACAGGAACTGAATTACAGAACAGAACAGGGTCTCAAATTTAGAAAACCAACTTATGCTTGCTTAAGGGTAAAGGTGAGTTGGGGTGCTGCATAAAACCAGAGATTGAAATGAGCACAGATAAAGTACCTTAAGTCAAATATGGAATAGACAAGAGCTACTACTTGCTCAACGAAATGGACTCAACACCGCATATTAAACGCCTAAGAATGTACCTGACTAGTAAGTATCTTAAAACCTATGGATTGCTATGTCTCCGAAAGAGAATCAAGCATGTGTACAGGGGCATAAACGCAGCAGTGATAGGATTGGAGAGGTTCGGTGAGCAAATGAAGACCCTTTGAAGTCATATTGCATGGTACCCATTACACGGGTCTTAACTCTCCAGGTTTAAGGTATTCTTCCTTCAGCTAAAACATGCATGTGGAACCCAAGTATGATCAACCATGTGAACGGGAGACGTGTTCAAATATGTCTCAGTTTTCCTCCCCTGGTACTCGGGTGCAAGATTCCAGACGCTTTACTAACACTCTCCCCACTTGGAGAGTCAGCGCCTTTAACCTCCTGTTTGGCCCAGTTTGCAATTTCTGCGGAAGATGAACAGGAATAGCGAGAACCAATGAGAGACTAGCTGGAGGTGTCTGGACGGGCAAATTTAACTCTCATTTCCCACCAGGAAGAGGAATTAACCAAAGGCTCAGCGTGCCGTGCCGGAACCAGATTAGGGCCTGAAGACATCCTGCGGTGTTGCGGCCAGGTCACAAGAAAGCGAGTTGAAGAAACGAGCTCAGGGGCAGTGCAATTCACAAACCTGCAGAGTTATAAATGACAGCTATCGTCCAAAAATAGACTGAAGTAAGGCTGCCAAGAGGACTTGAAAGCGGGGCAGAATTGCAGGAAACCGATTTCAGGAGGTAGACTGGAATTGCATTGAAAGCATAGGAAAAGAGGCAGAACGTCCACAATGATGCACTTGGCCAAAAAGGGCGTATGCGTTTTTTCCTGAATATATTCAGGAAAAAACGCATACGCCCTTTTTGGCCAACCAAGCAAGCTTGCAAAGGAAATCTGCACTACAATGAAGTCTCACTTCCCCCCGGTCAAAAGGGCCATCTGAAAAAAGTGTAAAATCCAGAAAGGCAGGACAGGCCATGGAGAACTGGGAGCCTTGTTATGCTGATGGGCGGGATGTAAATTGCCAACAGACACTCGGGAGAAGTGTATGGTGTTTCCTGAAACATCTAAAAAACAAAGCAAGAGAGCCTAGGGCACTTCCACTTATGGTCCTATAGCTTAGGGAAATTAAAATCAAAAAGACACAGCCACCCCAAAGTTTGGGACGCCTCTGTTTACAAGAACCTCGTTTACCGTACAAGTTCAATATCACAGAAAGTGAAAAATGGATAAAGAACTTGTGGTACTTACGTACAATGCAGTATCACTCAGCAATGAAATCTATGTCATCAGGCCCGTAGCAGCATAATGAGTGGATTCAGGTACGATGATTCTAACTGAAATAAGTCACACAGAAAAAGAAACATCATAAGATATCACTAATACACGGAATGTAAACTTGGCTACACAGGAACTGAATTCCAAAACAGAACAGGGTCTCAAATTTAGAAAACCAACTTATGCTTGCTTAAGGGGAAAGGTGAGTTGGCGTGCTCATAAAACCAGAGATTGAAATGAGCACAGATAAAGTTCCTTAAGCCAAATATGGAATAGACAAGAGCTACTCCTTGCTCAATGAAATGGACTCAACACCCCATATTAAACGCCTAAGAATGTACCTGACTAGTAAGTATCTTAAAACCTATGGATTGCTATGTCTCCAAAAGAGAATCAAGCGTGTGTACAGGGGCATAAACGCAGCAGTGATAGGATTGGAGAGGTTCGGTGAGCAAATGAAGACCCTTTGAAGTCATATTGCATGGTACCCATTCCACGGGTCTCAACTCTCCAGGTTTAAGGTATTCTTCCTTCAGCTAAAACATGCATGTGGAACCCAGAGTATGATCAACCGTGTGAACGGGAGACGTGTTCAAATATGTCTCAGTTTTCCTCCCCTGGTACTCGGGTGCAACATTCCAGACGCTTTACTAACACTCTCCCCACTTGGAGAGTCAGCGCCTTTAACCTCCTGTTTGGCCCAGTTTGCAATTTCTGCGGAAGATGAACAGGAATAGCGAGAACCAATGAGAGACTAGCTGGAGGTGTCTGGACGGGCAAATTTAACTCTCATTTCCCACCAGGAAGAGGAAATAACCAAAGGCTAAGCGTGCCGTGCCGGAACCAGATTAGGGCCTGAAGCCATCCTGCGGTGTTGCGGCCAGCTCACAAGAAAGCGAGTTGAAGAAAGGAGCTCAGGGGCACTGTAATTCACAAACCTGCAGAGTTATAAATGACAGCTATCGTCCAAAAATAGACTGAAGTAAGGCTGCCAAGAGGACTTGAAAGCAGGGCAGAATTGCAGGAAACCGATTTCAGGAGGTAGACTGGAATTGCATTGAAAGCATAGGAAAAGAGGCAGAACGTACACAATGATGCACTTGGCCAAAAAGGGCGTATGCGTTTTTTCCTGAATATATTCAGGAAAAAACGCATACGCCCTTTTTGGCCAACCAAGCAAGCTTGCAAAGGAAATCTGCACTACAATGAAGTCTCACTTCCCCCCGGTCAAAAGGACCATCTGAAAAAAGTGTAAAATCCAGAAAGGCAGGACAGGCCATGGAGAACTGGGAGCCTTGTTATGCTGATGGGCGGGATGTAAATTGCCAACAACCACTCGGGAGAAGTGTATGGTGTTTCCTGAAACATCTAAAAAACAAAGCAACAGAGCCTAGGGCACTTCCACTTATGGTCCTATAGCTTAGGGAATTTAAAATCAAAAAGACACAGCCACCCCAAAGTTTGGAACGGCTCTGTTTACAAGAACCTCGTTTACAGTACAAGTTCAACATCGCAGAAATTGAAAAATGGATAAAGAAGTTGTGGTATTTACTTACAAAGCAATATCACTCAGCAATGAAATCTGTGTCATCAGGCCCTTAGCAGCACAATGAGTGGATTCAGGTATGATGATTCTAACTGAAATAAGTCACACAGAAAAAGAAACATCATAAGATATCAGTAATACACGGAATGTAAACTTGGCTACACAGGAACTGAATTACAGAACAGAACAGGGTCTCAAATTTAGAAAACCAACTTATGCTTGCTTAAGGGGAAAGGTGAGTTGGGGTGCTGCATAAAACCAGAGATTGAAATGAGCACAGATAAAGTTCCTTAAGCCAAATATGGAATAGACAAGAGCTACTCCTTGCTCAACGAAATGGACTCAACACCGCATATTAAACGCCTAAGAATGTACCTGACTAGTAAGTATCTTAAAACCTATGGATTGCTATGTCTCCGAAAGAGAATCAAGCATGTGTACAGGGGCATAAACGCAGCAGTGATAGGATTGGAGAGGTTCGGTGAGCAAATGAAGACCCTTTGAAGTCATATTGCATGGTACCCATTCCACGGGTTTCAACTACCCAGGTTTAAGGTATTCTTCCTTCAGCTAAAACATGCATGTGGAACCCAAGTATGATCAACCATGTGAACGGGAGACGTGTTCAAATATGTCTCAGTTTTCCTCCCCTGGTACTCGGGTGCAACATTCCAGACGCTTTACTAACACTCTCCCCACTTGGAAAGTCAGCGCCTTTAACCTCCTGTTTGGCCCAGTTTGCAATTTCTGCGGAAGATGAACAGGAATAGCGAGAACCAATGAGAGGCTTGCTGGAGGTGTCTGGACGGGCAAATTTAACTCTCATTTCCCACCAGGAAGAGGAAATAACCAAAGGCTCAGCGTGCCGTGCCGGAACCAGATTAGGGCCTGAAGACATCCTGCGGTGTTGCGGCCAGGTCACAAGAAAGCGAGTTGAAGAAAGGAGCTCAGGGGCACTGTAATTCACAAACCTGCAGAGTTATAAATGACAGCTATCGTCCAAAAATAGACTGAAGTAAGGCTGCAAAGAGGACTTGAAAGCGGGGCAGAATTGCAGGAAACCGATTTCAGGAGGTAGACTGGAATTGCATTGAAAGCATAGGAAAAGAGGCAGAACGTCCACAATGATGCACTTGGCCAAAAAGGGCGTATGCGTTTTTTCCTGAATATATTCAGGAAAAAACGCATACGCCCTTTTTGGCCAACCAAGCAAACTTGCAAAGGAAATCTGCACTACAATGAAGTCTCACTTCTCCCCGGTCAAAAGGGCCATCTGAAAAAAGTGTAAACTCCAGAAATGCAGGACAGGCCATGGAGAACTGGGAGCCTTGTTATGCTGATGGGCGGGATGTAAATTGCCAACAGACACTCAGGAGAAGTGTATGGTGTTTCCTGAAACATCTAAAAAACAAAGCATCAGAGCCTAGGGCACTTCCACTTATGGTCCTATAGCTTAGGGAAATTAAAATCAAAAAGACACAGCCACCCCAAAGTTTGGGACGCCTCCGTTTACAAGAACCTCGTTTACCGTACAAGTTCAATATCACAGAAAGTGAAAAATGGATAAAGAACTTGAGGTACTTACGTACAATGCAGTATCACTCAGCAATGAAATCTATGTCATCAGGCCCGTAGCAGCATAATGAGTGGATTCAGGTACGATGATTCTACCTGAAATAAGTCACACAGAAAAAGAAACATCATAAGATATCAGTAATACACGGAATGTAAACCTGGCTACACAGGAACTGCATTCCAAAACAGAACAGGGTCTCAAATTTAGAAAACCAACTTATGCTTGCTTAAGGGGAAAGGTGAGTTGGCGTGCTGCATAAAACCAGAGATTGAAATGAGCACAGATAAAGTTCCTTAAGCCAAATATGGAATAGACAAGAGCTACTCCTTGCTCAACGAAATGGACTCAAAACCCCATATTAAACGCCTAAGAATGTACCTGACTAGTAAGTATCTTAAAACCTATGGATTGCTATGTCTCCAAAAGAGAATCAAGCATGTGTACAGGGGCATATAAGCAGCAGTGATAGGATTGGAGAGGTTCGGTGAGCAAATGAAGACCCTTTGAAGTCATATTGCATGGTACCCATTACACAGGTCTTAACTCTCCAGGTTTAAGGTATTCTTCCTTCAGCTAAAACATGCATGTGGATCCCAGAGTATGATCAACCATGTGAACGGGAGACGTGTTCAAATATGTCTCAGTTTTCCTCCCCTGGTACTCGGGTGCAACATTCCAGACGCTTTACTAACACTCTCCCCACTTGGAGAGTCAGTTCCTTTAACCTCCTGTTTGGCCCAGTTTGCAATTTCTGCGGAAGATGAACAGGAATAGCGAGAACCAATGAGAGACTACCTGGAGGTGTCTGGACGGGCAAATTTAACTCTCATTTCCCACCAGGAAGAGGAATTAACCAAAGGCTCAGCGTGCCGTGCCGGAACCAGATTAGGGCCTGAAGACATCCTGCGGTGTTGCGGCCAGGTCACAAGAAAGCGAGTTGAAGAAAGGAGCTCAGGGGCACTGTAATTCACAAACCTGCAGAGTTATAAATGACAGCTATCGTCCAAAAATAGACTGAAGTAAGGCTGCCAAGAGGACTTGAAAGCGGGGCAGAATTGCAGGAAACCGATTTCAGGAGGTAGACTGGAATTGCATTGAAAGCATAGGAAAAGAGGCAGAACGTCCACAATGATGCACTTGGCCAAACAGGGCGTATGCGTTTTTTCCTGAATATATTCAGGAAAAAATGCATACGCCCTTTTTGGCCAACCAAGCAAGCTTGCAAAGGAAATCTGCACTACAATGAAGTCTCACTTCCCCCCGGTCAAAAGGGCCATCTGAAAAAAGTGTAAAATCCAGAAAGGCAGGACAGGCCATGGAGAACTGGGAGCCTTGTTATGCTGATGGGCGGGATGTAAATTGCCAACAGACACTCGGGAGAAGTGTATGGTGTTTCCTGAAACATCTAAAAAACAAAGCAACAGAGCCTAGGGCACTTCCACTTATGGTCCTATAGCTTAGGGAAATTAAAATGAAAAAGACACAGCCACCCCAAAGTTTGGAATGGCTCTGTTTACAAGAACCTCGTTTACAGTACAAGTTCAACATCGCAGAAAGTGAAAAATGGATAAAGAAGTTGTGGTATTTACTTACAAAGCAATATCACTCAGCAATGAAATCTGTGTCATCAGGCCCTTAGCAGCACAATGAGTGGATTCAGGTATGATGATTCTAACTGAAATAAGTCACACAGAAAAAGAAACATCATAAGATATCAGTAATACACGGAATGTAAACTTGGCTACACAGGAACTGCATTCCAAAACAGAACAGGGTCTCAAATTTAGAAAACCAACTTATGCTTGCTTAAGGGGAAAGGTGAGTTGGGGTGCTGCATAAAACCAGAGATTGAAATGAGCACAGATAAAGTTCCTTAAGCCAAATATGGAATAGACAAGAGCTACTCCTTGCTCAACGAAATGGACACAAAACCCCATATTAAACGCCTAAGAATGCACCTGACTAGTAAGTATCGTAAAACCTATGGATTCCTATGTCTCCGAAAGAGAATCAAGCGTGTGTATAGGGGCATAAACGCAGCAGTGATAGGATTGGAGAGGTTCGTGAGCAAATGAAGACCCTTTGAAGTCATATTGCATGGTACCCATTCCACGGGTTTCAACTACCCAGGTTTAAGGTATTCTTCCTTCATCTAAAACATGCATGTGGAACCTAGAGTATGATCAACCATGTGATCGGGAGACGTGTTCAAATATGTCTCAGTTTTCGTACCCTGGTACTCGGGTGCAACATTCCAGACGCTTTACTAACACTCTCCCCACTTGGAGAGTCAGTCCCTTTAACCTCCTGTTTGGCCCAGTTTGCAATTTCTGTGGAAGATGAACAGGAATAGCGAGAACCAATGAGAGACTAGCTGGAGGTGTCTGGACGGGCAAATTTAACTCTCATTTCCCACCAGGAAGAGGAATTAACCAAAGGCTCAGCGTGCCGTGCCAGAACCAGATTAGGGCCTGAAGACATCCTGCGGTGTTGCGGCCAGGTCACAAGAAAGCGAGTTGAAGAAAGGAGCTCAGGGTCACTGCAATTCACAAACCTGCAGAGTTATAAATGACAGCTATCGTTCAAAAATAGACTGAAGTAAGGCTGCCAAGAGGACTTGAAAGCGGGGCAGAATTGCAGGAAACCGATTTCAGGAGGTAGACTGGAATTGCATTGAAAGCATAGGAAAAGAGGCAGAACGTCCACAATGATGCACTTGGCCAAAAAGGGCGTATGCGTTTTTTCCTGAATATATTCAGGAAAAAACGCATACGCCCTTTTTGGCCAACCAAGCAAACTTGCAAAGGAAATCTGCACTACAATGAAGTCTCACTTCCCCCCGGTCAAAAGGGCCATCTGAAAAAAGTGTAAACTCCAGAAATGCAGGACAGGCCATGGAGAACTGGGAGCCTTGTTATGCTGATGGGCGGGATGTAAATTGCCAACAGACACTCAGGAGAAGTGTATGGTGTTTCCTGAAACATCTAAAAAACAAAGCATCAGAGCCTAGGGCACTTCCACTTATGGTCCTATAGCTTAGGGAAATTAAAATCAAAAAGACACAGCCACCCCAAAGTTTGGGACGCCTCCGTTTATAAGAACCTCGTTTACCGTACAAGTTCAATATCACAGAAAGTGAAAAATGGATAAAGAACTTGAGGTACTTACGTACAATGCAGTATCACTCAGCAATGAAATCTATGTCATCAGGCCCGTAGCAGCATAATGAGTGGATTCAGGTACGATGATTCTACCTGAAATAAGTCACACAGAAAAAGAAACATCATAAGATATCAGTAATACACGGAATGTAAACCTGGCTACACAGGAACTGCATTCCAAAACAGAACAGGGTCTCAAATTTAGAAAACCAACTTATGCTTGCTTAAGGGGAAAGGTGAGTTGGGGTGCTGCATAAAACCAGAGATTGAAATGAGCACAGATAAAGTTCCTTAAGCCAAATATGGAATAGACAAGAGCTACTCCTTGCTCAACGAAATGGACTCAAAACCCCATATTAAACGCCTAAGAATGTACCTGACTAGTAAGTATCTTAAAACCTATGGATTGCTATGTCTCCAAAAGAGAATCAAGCATGTGTACAGGGGCATATACGCAGCAGTGATAGGATTGGAGAGGTTCGGTGAGCAAATGAAGACCCTTTGAAGTCATATTGCATGGTACCCATTACACAGGTCTTAACTCTCCAGGTTTAAGGTATTCTTCCTTCAGCTAAAACATGCATGTGGATCCCAGAGTATGATCAACCATGTGAACGGGAGACGTGTTCAAATATGTCTCAGTTTTCCTCCCCTGGTACTCGGGTGCAACATTCCAGACGCTTTACTAACACTCTCCCCACTTGGAGAGTCAGTTCCTTTAACCTCCTGTTTGGCCCAGTTTGCAATTTCTGCGGAAGATGAACAGGAATAGCGAGAACCAATGAGAGACTACCTGGAGGTGTCTGGACGGGCAAATTTAACTCTCATTTCCCACCAGGAAGAGGAATTAACCAAAGGCTCAGCGTGCCGTGCCAGAACCAGATTAGGGCCTGAAGCCATCCTGCGGTGTTGCGGCCAGGTCACAAGAAAGCGAGTTGAAGAAAGGAGCTCAGGGGCACTGTAATTCACAAACCTGCAGAGTTATAAATGACAGCTATCGTCCAAAAATAGACTGAAGTAAGGCTGCCAAGAGGACTTGAAAGCGGGGCAGAATTGCAGGAAACCGATTTCAGGAGGTAGACTGGAATTGCATTGAAAGCATAGGAAAAGAGGCAGAACGTCCACAATGATGCACTTGGCCAAAAAGGGCGTATGCGTTTTTTCCTGAATATATTCAGGAAAAAACCCATACGCCCTTTTTGGCCAACCAAGCAAGCTTGCAAAGGAAATCTGCACTACAATGAAGTCTCACTTCCCCCCGGTCAAAAGGGCCATCTGAAAAAAGTGTAAAATCCAGAAAGGCAGGACAGGCCATGGAGAACTGGGAGCCTTGTTATGCTGATGGGCGGGATGTAAATTGCCAACAGACACTCGGGAGAAGTGTATGGTGTTTCCTGAAACATCTAAAAAACAAAGCAACAGAGCCTAGGGCACTTCCACTTATGGTCCTATAGCTTAGGGAAATTAAAATGAAAAAGACACAGCCACCCCAAAGTTTGGAATGGCTCTGTTTACAAGAACCTCGTTTACAGTACAAGTTCAACATCGCAGAAAGTGAAAAATGGATAAAGAAGTTGTGGTATTTACTTACAAAGCAATATCACTCAGCAATGAAATCTGTGTCATCAGGCCCTTAGCAGCACAATGAGTGGATTCAGGTATGATGATTCTAACTGAAATAAGTCACACAGAAAAAGAAACATCATAAGATATCAGTAATACACGGAATGTAAACTTGGCTACACAGGAACTGCATTCCAAAACAGAACAGGGTCTCAAATTTAGAAAACCAACTTATGCTTGCTTAAGGGGAAAGGTGAGTTGGGGTGCTGCATAAAACCAGAGATTGAAATGAGCACAGATAAAGTTCCTTAAGCCAAATATGGAATAGACAAGAGCTACTCCTTGCTCAACGAAATGGACTCAACACCGCATATTAAACGCCTAAGAATGTACCTGACTAGTAAGTATCTTAAAACCTATGGATTGCTATGTCTCCGAAAGAGAATCAAGCATGTGTACAGGGGCATAAACGCAGCAGTGATAGGATTGGAGAGGTTCGGTGAGCAAATGAAGACCCTTTGAAGTCATATTGCATGGTACCCATTCCACGGGTTTCAACTACCCAGGTTTTAGGTATTCTTCCTTCAGCTAAAACATGCATGTGGAACCCAAGTATGATCAACCATGTGAACGGGAGACGTGTTCAAATATGTCTCAGTTTTCTTCCCCTGGTACTCGGGTGCAACATTCCAGACGCTTTACTAATACTCTCCCCACTTGGAAAGTCAGCGCCTTTAACCTCCTGTTTGGCCCAGTTTGCAATTTCTGCGGAAGATGAACAGGAATAGTGAGAACCAATGAGAGGCTAGCTGGAGGTGTCTGGACGGGCAAATTTAACTCTCATTTCCCACCAGGAAGAGGAAATAACCAAAGGCTCAGCATGCCGGGACAGAACCAGATTAGGGCCTGAAGCCATCCTGCGGTGTTGCGGCCAGCTCAAAAGAAAGCGAGTTGAAGAAAGCAGCTCAGGGGCACTGTAATTCACAAACCTGCAGAGTTATAAATGACAGCTATCGTCCAAAAATAGACTGAAGTAAGGCTGCCAAGAGGACTTGAAAGCGGGGCAGAATTGCAGGAAACTGATTTCAGGAGGTAGACTGGAATTGCATTGAAAGCATAGGAAAAGAGGCAGAACGTCCACAATGATGCACTTGGCCAATAAGGGCGTATGCGTTTTTTCCTGAATATATTCA
This sequence comes from Delphinus delphis, assembly GCF_949987515.2. Lineage (NCBI taxonomy): Eukaryota > Metazoa > Chordata > Mammalia > Artiodactyla > Delphinidae > Delphinus > Delphinus delphis. The sequence continues at coordinate 1,409,505 of NW_027192676.1, read as the reverse complement.
GGAAAAAACGCATACGCCCTTTTTGGCCAACCAAGCAAGCTTGCAAAGGAAATCTGCACTACAATGAAGTCTCACTTCCCCCCAGTCAAAAGGGCCATCTGAAAAAAGTGTAAAATCCAGAAAGGCAGGACAGGCCATGGAGAACTGGGAGCCTTGTTATGCTGAAGGGTGGGATGTAAATTGCCAACAAACACTCGGGAGAAGTGTATGGTGTTTCCTGAAACATCTGAAAAACAAAGCAACAGAGCCTAGGGCACTTCCACTTATTGTCCTATAGCTTAGGGAATTTAAAATCAAAAAGACACAGCCACCCCAAAATTTCGAACGGCTCTGTTTACAAGAACCTCGTTTACAGTACAAGTTCAACATCGCAGAAAGTGAAAAATGGATAAAAAAGTTGTGGTATTTACTTACAAACCAATATCACTCAGCAATGAAATCTGTGTCATCAGGCCCTTAGCAGCACAATGAGTGGATTCAGGTATGATGATTCTAACTGAAATAAGTCACACAGAAAAAGAAACATCATAAGATATCAGTAATACACGGAATGTAAACTTGGCTACACAGGAACTGCATTCCAAAACAGAACAGGGTCTCAAATTTAGAAAACCAACTTATGCTTGCTTAAGGGGAAAGGTGAATTGGGGTGCTTCATAACCAGAGATCGAAATGAGCACAGATAAAGTTCCTTAAGCCAAATATGGAATAGACAAGAGCTACTCCTTGCTCAACGAAATGGACTCAACACCGCATATTAAACGCCTAAGAATGTACCTGACTAGTAAGTATCTTAAAACCTATGGATTGCTATGTCTCCGAAAGAGAATCAAGCATGTGTACAGGGGCATAAACGCAGCAGTGATAGGATTGGAGAGGTTCGGTGAGCAAATGAAGAACCTTTGAAGTCATATTGTATGGTACCCATTCCACGGGTTTCAACTACCGAGGATTAAGGTATTCTTCCTTCAGCTAAAACATGCATGTGGAACCCAAGTATGATCAACCATGTGAACGGGAGACGTGTTCAAATATGTCTCAGTTTTCCTCCCCTGGTACTCGGGTGCAACATTCCAGACGCTTTACTAACACTCTCCCCACTTGGAGAGTCAGTCCCTTTAACCTCCTGTTTGGCCCAGTTTGCAATTTCTGCGGAAGATGAACAGGAATAGCGAGAACCAATGAGAGACTAGCTGGAGGTGTCTGGACGGGCAAATTTAACTCTCATTTCCCACCAGGAAGAGGAAATAACCAAAGGCTCAGCGTGCTGTGCCGGAACCAGATAAGGGCCTGAAGCCATCCTGCGCTGTTGCGGCCAGGTCACAAGAAAGCGAGTTGAAGAAACGAGCTCAGGGGCACTGTAATTCACAAACCTGCAGAGTTATAAATGACAGCTATCGTCCAAAAATAGACTGAAGTAAGGCTGCCAAGAGGACTTGAAAGCGGGGCAGAATTGCAGGAAACCGATTTCAGGAGGTAGACTGGAATTGCATTGAAAGCATAGGAAAAGAGGCAGAACGTCCACAATGATGCACTTGGCCAAAAAGGGCATATGCGTTTTTTCCTGAATATATTCAGGAAAAAACGCATACGCCCTTTTTGGCCAACCAAGCAAGCTTGCAAAGGAAATCTGCACTACAATGAAGTCTCACTTCCCCCCGGTCAAAAGGGCCATCTGAAAAAAGTGTAAAATCCAGAAAGGCAGGACAGGCCATGGAGAACTGGGAGCCTTGTTATGCTGATGGGCGGGATGTAAATTGCCAACAACCACTCGGGAGAAGTGTATGGTGTTTCCTGAAACATCTAAAAAACAAAGCAACAGAACCTAGGGCACTTCCACTTATGGTCCTATAGCTTAGGGAAATTAAAATCAAAAGGACACAGCCACCCCAAAGTTTGGAATGGCTCTGTTTACAAGAACCTCGTTTACAGTACAAGTTCAACATCGCAGAAAGTGAAAAATGGATAAAGAAGTTGTGGTATTTACGTACAAAGCAATATCACTCAGCAATGAAATCTGTGTCATCAGGCCCGTCGCAGCATAATGAGTGGATTCAGGTACGATGATTCTAACTGAAATAAGTCACACAGAAAGAGAAACATCATAAGATATCACTAATACACGGAATGTAAACTTGGCTACACAGGAACTGCATTCCAAAACAGAACAGGGTCTCAAATTTAGAAAACCAACTTATGCTTGCTTAAGGTGAAAGGTGAGTTGGGGTGCTGCATAAAACCAGAGATTGAAATGAGCACAGATAAAGTTCCTTAAGCCAAATATGGAATAGACAAGAGCTACTCCTTGCTCAACGAAATGGACACAAAACCCCATATTAAACGCCTAAGAATGCACCTGACTAGTAAGTATCGTAAAACCTATGGATTGCTATGTCTCCGAAAGAGAATCAAGCGTGTGTACAGGGGCATAAACGCAGCAGTGATAGGATTGGAGAGGTTCGTGAGCAAATGAAGACCCTTTGAAGTCATATTGCATGGTACCCATTCCACGGGTTTCAACTACCCAGGTTTAAGGTATTCTTCCTTCATCTAAAACATGCATGTGGAACCTAGAGTATGATCAACCATGTGATCGGGAGACGTGTTCAAATATGTCTCAGTTTTCGTACCCTGCTACTCGGGTGCAACATTCCAGACGCTTTACTAACACTCTCCCCACTTGGAGAGTCAGTCCCTTTAACCTCCTGTTTGGCCCAGTTTGCAATTTCTGTGGAAGATGAACAGGAATAGCGAGAACCAATGAGAGGCTAGCTGGAGGTGTCCGGATGGGCAAATTTAACTCTCATTTCCCACCAGGAAGAGGAATTAACCAAAGGCTCAGCGTGCCGTGCCAGAACCAGATTAGGGCCTGAAGACATCCTGCGGTGTTGCGGCCAGGTCACAAGAAAGCGAGTTGAAGAAAGGAGCTCAGGGTCACTGCAATTCACAAACCTGCAGAGTTATAAATGACAGCTATCGTCCAAAAATAGACTGAAGTAAGGCTGCCAAGAGGACTTGAAAGCGGGGCAGAATTGGAGGAAACCGATTTCAGGAGGTAGACTGGAATTGCATTGAAAGCATAGGAAAAGAGGCAGAACGTCCACAATGATGCACTTGGCCAAAAAGGGCGTATGCGTTTTTTCCTGAATATATTCAGGAAAAAACGCATACGCCCTTTTTGGTCAACCAAGCAAACTTGCAAAGGAAATCTGCACTACAATGAAGTCTCACTTCCCCCCGGTCAAAAGGGCCATCTGAAAAAAGTGTAAACTCCAGAAAGGCAGGACAGGCCATGGAGAACTGGGAGCCTTGTTATGCTGATGGGCGGGATGTAAATTGCGAACAGACACTCAGGAGAAGTGTATGGTGTTTCCTGAAACATCTAAAAAACAAAGCATCAGAGCCTAGGGCACTTCCACTTATGGTCCTATAGCTTAGGGAAATTAAAATCAAAAAGACACAGCCACCCCAAAGTTTGGGATGCCTCCGTTTACAAGAACCTCGTTTACCGTACAAGTTCAATATCACAGAAAGTGAAAAATGGATAAAGAACTTGTGGTACTTACGTACAATGCAGTATCACTCAGCAATGAAATGTATGTCATCAGGCCCGTAGCAGCATAATGAGTGGATTCAGGTACGATGATTCTACCTGAAATAAGTCACACAGAAAAAGAAACATCATAAGATATCAGTAATACACAGAATGTAAACTTGGCTACACAGGAACTGCATTCCAAAACAGAACAGGGTCTCAAATTTAGAAAACCAACTTATGCTTGCTTAAGGGGAAAGGTGAGTTGGGGTGCTGCATAAAACCAGAGATTGAAATGAGCACAGATAAAGTTCCTTAAGCCAAATATGGAATAGACAAGAGCTACTCCTTGCTCAACGAAATGGACTCAACACCCCATATTAAACGCCTAAGAATGTACCTGACTACTAAGTATCTTAAAACCTATGGATTGCTATGTCTCCAAAAGAGAATCAAGCGTGTGTACAGGGGCATAAACGCAGCAGTGATAGGATTGGAGAGGTTCGGTGAGCAAATGAAGACCCTTTGAAGTCATATTGCATGGTACCCATTACACGGGTCTTAACTCTCCAGGTTTAAGGTATTCTTCCTACAGCTAAAACATGCATGTGGAACCCAGAGTATGATCAACCATGTGATCGGGAGACGTGTTCAAATATGTCTCAGTTTTCCTCCCCTGGTACTCGGGTGCAACATTCCAGACGCTTTACTAACACTCTCCCCACTTGGAGAGTCAGTCCCTTTAACCTCCTGTTTGGCCCAGTTTGCAATTTCTGCGGAAGATGAACAGGAATAGCGAGAACCAATGAGAGACTACCTGGAGGTGTCTGGACGGGCAAATTTAACTCTCATTTCCCACCAGGAAGAGGAATTAACCAAAGGCTCAGCGTGCCGTGCCGGAACCAGATTAGGGCCTGAAGCCATCCTGCGGTGTTGCGGCCAGGTCACAAGAAAGCGAGTTGAAGAAAGGAGCTCAGGGGCACTGTAATTCACAAACCTGCAGAGTTATAAATGACAGCTATCGTCCAAAAATAGACTGAAGTAAGGCTGCCAAGAGGACTTGAAAGCGGGGCAGAATTGCAGGAAACCGATTTCAGGAGGTAGACTGGAATTGCATTGAAAGCATAGGAAAAGAGGCAGAACGTCCACAATGATGCACTTGGCCAAAAAGGGCGTATGCGTTTTTTCCTGAATATATTCAGGAAAAAACGCATACGCCCTTTTTGGCCAACTAAGCAAGCTTGCAAAGGAAATCTGCACTACAATGAAGTCTCACTTCCCCCCGGTCAAAAGGGCCATCTGTAAAAAGTGTAAAATCCAGAAAGGCAGGACAGGCCATGGAGAACTGGGAGCCTTGTTATGCTGATGGGCGGGATGTAAATTGCCAACAACCACTTGGGAGAAGTGTATGGTGTTTCCTGAAACATCTAAAAAACAAAGCAACAGAACCTAGGGCACTTCCACTTATGGTCCTATAGCTTAGGGAAATTAAAATCAAAAAGACACAGCCACCCCAAAGTTTGGAACGGCTCTGTTTACAAGAACCTCGTTTACAGTACAAGTTCAACATCGCAGAAAGTGAAAAATGGATAAAGAAGTTGTGGTATTTACTTACAAAGCAATATCACTCAGCAATGAAATCTGTGTCATCAGGCCCTTAGCAGCACAATGAGTGGATTCAGGTATGATGATTCTAACTGAAGTAAGTCACGCAAAAAAAGAAACATCATAAGATATCACTAATACACGGAATGTAAACTTGGCTACACAGGAACTGCATTCCAAAACAGAACAGGGTCTCAAATTTAGAAAACCAACTTATGCTTGCTTAAGGGGAAAGGTGAGTTGGGTTGCTGCATAAAACCAGAGATTGAAATGAGCACAGATAAAGTTCCTTAAGCCAAATATGGAATAGACAAGAGCTACTCCTTGCTCAACGAAATGGACTCAACACCCCATATTAAACGCCTAAGAATGTACCTGACTACTAAGTATCTTAAAACCTATGGACTGCTATGTCTCCAAAAGAGAATCAAGAGTGTGTACAGGGGCACAAACGCAGCAGTGATAGGATTGGAGAGGTTCGGTGAGCAAATGAAGACCCTTTGAAGTCATATTGCATGGTACCCATTACACGGGTCTCAACTCTCCAGGTTTAAGGTATTCTTCCTTCATCTAAAACATGCATGTGGAACCTAGAGTATGATCAACCATGTGATCGGGAGACGTGTTCAAATATGTCTCAGTTTTCGTACCCTGCTACTCGGGTGCAACATTCCAGACGCTTTACTAACACTCTCCCCACTTGGAGAGTCAATCCCTTTAACTTCCTGTTTGGCCCAGTTTGCAATTTCTGTGGAAGATGAACAGGAATAGCGAGAACCAATGAAAGACTAGCTGGAGGTGTCTGGATGGGCAAATTTAACTCTCATTTCCGACCAGGAAGAGGAATTAACCAAAGGCTCAGCGTGCCGTGCCAGAACCAGATTAGGGCCTGAAGACATCCTGCGGTGTTGCGGCCAGGTCACAAGAAAGCGAGTTGAAGAAAGGAGCTCAGGGGCACTGTAATTCACAAACCTGCAGAGTTATAAATGACAGCTATCGTCCAAAAATAGACTGAAGTAAGGCTGCCAAGAGGACTTGAAAGCGGGGCAGAATTGCAGGAAACCGATTTCAGGAGGTAGACTGGAATTGCATTGAAAGCATAGGAAAAGAGGCAGAACGTCCACAATGATGCACTTGGCCAAAAAGGGCGTATGCGTTTTTTCCTGAATATATTCAGGAAAAAACGCATACGCCCTTTTTGGCCAACCAAGCAAGCTTGCAAAGGAAATCTGCACTACAATGAAGTCTCACTTCCCCCCGGTCAAAAGGGCCATCTGAAAAAAGTGTAAAATCCAGAAAGGCAGGACAGGCCATGGAGAACTGGGAGCCTTGTTATGCTGATGGGCGGGTTGTAAATTGCCAACAGACACTCGGGAGAAGTGTATGGTGTTTCCTGAAACATCTAAAAAACAAAGCAACAGAGCCTAGGGCACTTCCACTTATGGTCCTATAGCTTAGGGAATTTAAAATCAAAAAGGCACAGCCACCCCAAAGTTTGGAACGGCTCTGTTTACAAGAACCTCGTTTACAGTACAAGTTCAACATCGCAGAAATTGAAAAATGGATAAGGAAGTTGTGGTATTTACTTACAAAGCAATATCACTCAGCAATGAAATCTGTGTCATCAGGCCCTTAGCAGCACAATGAGTGGATTCAGGTATGATGATTCTAACTGAAATAAGTCACACAGAAAAAGAAACATCATAAGATATCAGTAATACACGGAATGTAAACTTGGCTACACAGGAACTGCATTCCAAAACAGAACAGGGTCTCAAATTTAGAAAACCAACTTATGCTTGCTTAAGGGGAAAGGTGAGTTGGCGTGCTGCATAAAACCAGAGATTGAAATGAGCACAGATAAAGTTCCTTAAGCCAAATATGGAATAGACAAGAGCTACTCCTTGCTCAACGAAATGGACTCAACACCCCATATTAAACGCCTAAGAATGTACCTGACTAGTAAGTATCTAAAAACCTATGGATTGCTAGGTCTCCAAAAGAGAATCAAGCGTGTGTTCAGGGGCATAAACGCAGCAGTGATAGGATTGGAGAGGTTCGGTGAGCAAATGAAGACCCTTTGAAGTCATATTGCATGGTACCCATTACACGGGTCTCAACTCTCCAGGTTTAAGGTATTCTTCCCTCAGCTAAAACATGCATGTGGAACCCAGAGTATGATCAACCATGTGATCGGGAGACGTGTTCAAATATGTCTCAGTTTTCCTCCCCTGGTACTCGGGTGCAACATTCCAGACGCTTTACTAACACTCTCCCGATTTGGAGAGTCAGTCCCTTTAACCTCCTGTTTGGCCCAGTTTGCAATTTCTGCGGAAGATGAACAGGAATAGCGAGAACCAATGAGAGACTAGCTGGAGGTGTCTGGACGGGCAAATTTAACTCTCATTTCCCACCAGGAAGAGGAATTAACCAAAGGCTCAGCATGCCGGGCCGGAACCAGATTAGGGCCTGAAGCCGTCCTGCGGTGTTGCGGCCAGGTCACAAGAAAGCGAGTTGAAGAAACGAGCTCAGGGGCACTGTAATTCACAAACCTGCAGAGTTATAAATGACAGCTATCGTCCAAAAATAGACTGAAGTAAGGCTGCCAAGAGGACTTGAAAGCGGGGCAGAATTGCAGGAAACCGATTTCAGGAGGTAGACTGGAATTGCATTGAAAGCATAGGAAAAGAGGCAGAACGTCCACAATGATGCACTTGGCCAAAAAGGGCGTATGCGTTTTTTCCTGAATATATTCAGGAAAAAACGCATACGCCCTTTTTGGCCAACCAAGCAAGCTTGCAAAGGAAATCTGCACTACAATGAAGTCTCACTTCCCCCCGGTCAAAAGGGCCATCTGAAAAAAGTGTAAAATCCAGAAAGGCAACAGGCCATTGAGAACTGGGAGCCTTGTTATGCTGATGGGCGTGATGTAAATTGCCAACAGACACTCAGGAGAAGTGTATGGTGTTTCCTGAAACATCTAAAAAACAAAGCAACAGAACCTAGGGCACTTCCACTTATGGTCCTATAGCTTAGGGAAATTAAAATCAAAAAGACACAGCCACCCCAACGTTTGGAACGGCTCTGTTTACAAGAACCTCGTTTACAGTACAAGTTCAACATCGCAGAAAGTGAAAAATGGATAAAGAAGTTGTGGTATTTACTTACAAAGCAATATCACTCAGCAATGAAATCTGTGTCATCAGGCCCTTAGCAGCACAATGAGTGGATTCAGGTATGATGATTCTAACTGAAATAAGTCACACAGAAAAAGAAACATCATAAGATATCTGTAATACACGGAATGTAAACTTGGCTACACAGGAACTGAATTACAGAACAGAACAGGGTCTCAAATTTAGAAAAACAACTTATGCTTGCTTAAGGGTAAAGGTGAGTAGGGGTGCTGCATAAAACCAGAGATTGAAATGAGCACAGATAAAGTTCCTTAAGCCAAATATGGAATAGACAAGAGCTACTCCTTGCTCAACAAAATGGACTCAACACCGCATATTAAACGCCTAAGAATGTACATGTCTAGTAAGTATCTTAAAACCTATGGATTGCTATGTCTCCGAAAGAGAATCAAGCATGTGTACAGGGGCATAAACGCAGCAGTGATAGGATTGGAGAGGTTCGTGAGCAAATGAAGACGCTTTGAAGTCATATTGCATGGTACCCATTACACGGGTCTCAACTCTCCAGGTTTAAGGTATTCTTCCTTCAGCTAAAACATGCATGTGGAACCCAGAGTATGATCAACCGTGTGAACGGGAGACGTGTTCAAATATGTCTCAGTTTTCCTCCCCTGGTACTTGGGTGCAACATTCCAGACGCTTTACTAACACTCTCCCGACTTGGAGAGTCAGTCCCTTTAACCTCCTGTTTGGCCCAGTTTGCAATTTCTGCGGAAGATGAACAGAAATAGCGAGAACCAATGAGAGACTAGCTGGAGGTGTCTGGACGGGCAAATTTAACTCTCATTTCCCACCAGGAAGAGGAATTAACCAAAGGCTCAGCGTGCCGTGCCGGAACCAGATTAGGGCCTGAAGACATCCTGCGGTGTTGCGGCCAGCTCACAAGAAAGCGAGTTGAAGAAAGGAGCTCAGGGGCACTGTAATTCACAAACCTGCAGAGTTATAAATGACAGCTATCGTCCAAAAATAGACTGAAGTAAGGCTGCCAAGAGGACTTGAAAGCAGGGCAGAATTGCAGGAAACCGATTTCAGGAGGTAGACTGGAATTGCATTGAAAGCATAGGAAAAGAGGCAGAACGTCCACAATGATGCACTTGGCCAAAAAGGGCGTATGCGTTTTTTCCTGAATATATTCAGGAAAAAACGCATACGCCCTTTTTGGCCAACCAAGCAAGCTTGCAAAGGAAATCTGCACTACAATGAAGTCTCACTTCTCCCCGGTCAAAAGGGCCATCTGAAAAAAGTGTAAAATCCAGAAAGGCAGGACAGGCCATGGAGAACTGGGAGCCTTGTTATGCTGATGGGCGGGATGTAAATTGCCAACAACCACTCGGGAGAAGTGTATGGTGCTTCCTGAAACATCTAAAAAACAAAGCAACAGAACCTAGGGCACTTCCACTTATGGTCCTATAGCTTAGGGAAATTAAAATCAAAAAGACACAGCCACCCCAAAGTTTGGAACGGCTCTGTTTACAAGAACCTCGTTTACAGTACAAGTTCAACATCGCAGAAAGTGAAAAATGGATAAAGAAGTTGTGGTATTTACTTACAAAGCAATATCACTCAGCAATGAAATCTGTGTCATCAGGCACTTAGCAGCACAATGAGTGGATTCAGGTATGATGATTCTAACTGAAATAAGTCACACAGAAAAAGAAACATCATAAGATATCAGTAATACACGGAATGTAAACTTGGCTACACAGGAACTGAATTACAGAACAGAACAGGGTCTCAAATTTAGAAAACCAACTTATGCTTGCTTAAGGGTAAAGGTGAGTTGGGGTGCTGCATAAAACCAGAGATTGAAATGAGCACAGATAAAGTCCCTTAAGCCAAATATGGAATAGACAAGAGCTACTCCTTGCTCAACGAAATGGACTCAACACCGCATATTAAACGCCTAAGAATGTAACTGACTAGTAAGTATCTTAAAACCTATAGATTGCTATGTCTCCGAAAGAGAATCAAGCGTGTGTACAAGGGCATAAACGCAGCAGTGATAGGATTGGAGAGGTTCGGTGAGCAAATGAAGACCCTTTGAAGTCATATTGCATGGTACCCATTCCACGGGTTTCAACTACCCAGGTTTTAGGTATTCTTCCTTCAGCTAAAACATGCATGTGGAACCCAGAGTATGATCAACCGTGTGATCGGGAGACGTGTTCAAATATGTCTCAGCTTTCCTCCCCTGGTACTCGGGTGCAACATTCCAGACGCTTTACTAACACTCTCCCCACTTGGAGAGTCAGTGCCTTTAACCTCCTGTTTGGCCCAGTTTGTAATTTCTGCGGAAGATGAACAGGAATAGCGAGAACCAATGAGAGGCTAGCTGGAGGTGTCTGGACGGGCAAATTTAACTCTCATTTCCCACCAGGAAGAGGAATTAAACAAAGGCTCAGCGTTCCGTGACGGAACCAGATTAGGGCCTGAAGCCATCATGCGGTGTTGCAGCTAGCTCACAAGAAAGCGAGTTGAACAAAGGAGCTCAGGGGCACTGTAATTCACAAACCTGCAGACTTATAAATGACAGCTATCGTCCAAAAATATACTGAAGTAAGGCTGCCAAGAGGACTTGAAAGCGGGGCAGAATTGCAGGAAACCGATTTCAGGAGGTAGACTGGAATTGCATTGAAAGCATAGGAAAAGAGGCAGAACGTCCACAATTATGCACTTGGACAAAAAGGGCGTATGCGTTTTTTCCTTAATATATTCAGGAAAAAACGCATACGCCCTTTTTGGCCAACCAAGCAAGCTTGCAAAGGAAATCTGCACTACAATGAAGTCTCACTTCCCCCAGGTCAAAAAGGACATCTGAAAAAAGTGTAAAATCCAGAAAGGCAGGACAGGCCATGGAGAACTGGGAGCCTTGTTATGCTGAAGGGCGGGATGTAAATTGCGAACAACCACTCGGGAGAAGTGTATGGTGTTTCCTGAAACATCTAAGAAACAAAGCAACAGAGCCTAGGGCACTTCCACTTATGGTCCTATAGCTTAGGGAATTTAAAATCAAAAAGACACAGCCACCCCAAAGTTTGGAACGGCTCTGTTTACAAGAACCTCGTTTAAAACACAAGTTCAACATCACAGAAAGTGAAAAATGGATAAAAAAGTTGTGGTATTTACTTACAAAGCAATATCACTCAGCAATGAAATCTGTGTCATCAGGCCCGTAGCAGCATAATGAGTGGATTCAGGTACGATGATTCTAACTGAAATAAGTCACACAGAAAAAGAAACATCATAAGATATCACTAATACACGGAATGTAAACTTGGCTACACAGGAACTGAATTCCAAAACAGAACAGGGTCTCAAATTTAGAAAACCAACTTATGCTTGCTTAAGGGTAAAGGTGAGTTGGGGTGCTGCATAAAACCAGACATTCAAATGAGCACAAATAACGTTCCTTCAGCCAAATATGGAATACACAAGAGCTACTCCTTGCTCAACGAAATGGACCCAACACCCCATATTAAACGCCTAAGAATGTACCTGACTAGTAAGTATCTTAAAACCTATGGATTGCTATGTCTCCAAAAGAGAATCAAGCGTGTGTACAGGGGCATAAACGCAGCAGTGATAGGATTGGAGAGGTTCGGTGAGCAAATGAAGAACCTTTGAAGTCATGTTGCATGGTACCCATTCCACGGGTCTCAACTCTCCAGGTTTAAGGTATTCTTCCTTCAGCTAAAACATGCATGTGGAACCCAGAGTATGATCAACCGTGTGAACGGGAGACGTGTTCAAATATGTCTGAGTTTTCCTCCCCTGGTACTCGGGTGCAACATTCCAGACGCTTTACTAACACTCTCCCCACTTGGAGAGTCAGCGCCTTTAACCTCCTGTTTGGCCCAGTTTGCAATTTCTGCGGAAGATGAACAGGAATAGCGAGAACCAATGAGAGACTAGCTGGAGGTGTCTGGACGGGCAAACTTAACTCTCATTTCCCACCAGGAAGAGGAAATAACCAAAGGCTCAGCGTGCCGTGCCGGAACCAGATTAGGGCCTGAAGCCATCCTGCGGTGTTGCGGCCAGCTCACAAGAAAGCGAGTTGAAGAAAGGAGCTCAGGGACACTGTAATTCACAAACCTGCAGAGTTATAAATGACAGCTATCGTCCAAAAATAGACTGAAGTAAGGCTGCCAAGAGGACTTGAAAGCAGGGCAGAATTGCAGGAAACCGATTTCAGGAGGTAGACTGGAATTGCATTGAAAGCATAGGAAAAGAGGCAGAACGTCCACAATGATGCACTTGGCCAAAAAGGGCGTATGCGTTTTTTCCTGAATATATTCAGGAAAAAACGCATACGCCCTTTTTGGCCAACCAAGCAAGCTTGCAAAGGAAATCTGCACTACAATGAAGTCTCACTTCCCCCCGGTCAAAAGGGCCATGTGAGAAAAGTGTAAAATCCAGAAAGGCAGGACAGGCCATGGAGAACTGGGAGCCTTGTTATGCTGATGGGCGGGATGTAAATTGCCAACAGACACTCGGGAGAAGTGTATGGTGTTTCCTGAAACATCTAAAAAACAAAGCAACAGAGCCTAGGGCACTTCCACTTATGGTCCTATAGCTTAGGGAAATTAAAATCAAAAAGACACAGCCACCCCAAAGTTTGGGACGCCTCTGTTTACAAGAACCTCGTTTACCGTACAAGTTCAATATCACAGAAAGTGAAAAATGGATAAAGAACTTGTGGTACTTACGTACAATGCAGTATCACTCAGCAATGAAATCTATGTCATCAGGCCCGTAGCAGCATAATGAGTGGATTCAGGTACGATGATTCTAACTGAAATAAGTCACACAGAAAAAGAAACATCATAAGATATCACTAATACACGGAATGTAAACTTGGCTACACAGGAACTGAATTCCAAAACAGAACAGGGTCTCAAATTTACAAAACCAACTTATGCTTGCTTAAGGGGAAAGGTGAGTTGTGGTGCTGCATAAAACCAGAGATTGAAATGAGCACAGATAAAGTTCCTTAAGCCAAATATGGAATAGACAAGAGCTACTCCTTGCTCAAAGAAATGGACTCAACACCCCATATTAAACGCCTAAGAATGTACCTGACTAGTAAGTATCTTAAAACCTATGGATTGCTATGTCTCCAAAAGAGAATCAAGCGTGTGTACAGGGGCATAAACGCAGCAGTGATAGGATTGGAGAGGTTCGGTGAGCAAATGAAGACCCTTTGAAGACATATTGCATGGTACCCATTCCACGGGTCTCAACTCTCCAGGTTTAAGGTATTCTTCCTTCAGCTAAAACATGCATGTGGAACCCAGAGTATGATCATCCGTGTGAACGGGAGACGTGTTCAAATATGTCTCAGTTTTCCTCCCCTGGTACTCGGGTGCAACATTCCAGATGCTTTACTAACACTCTCCCCACTTGGAGAGTCAGTCCCTTTAACCTCCTGTTTGGCCCAGTTTGCAATTTCTGCGGAAGATGAACAGGAATAGCGAGAACCAGTGAGAGGCTAGCTGGAGGTGTCTGGACGGGCAAATTTAACTCTCATTTCCCACCAGGAAGAGGAATTAACCAAAGGCTCAGCGTGCCGTGCCAGAACCAGATTAGGGCCTGAAGACATCCTGCAGTGTTGCGGCCAGGTCACAAGAAAGCGAGTTGAAGAAAGAAGCTCAGGGGCACTGCAATTCAAAAACCTGCAGAGTTATAAATGACAGCTATTGTCCAAAAATAGACTGAAGTAAGGCTGCCAAGAGGACTTTAAAGCAGGGCAGAATTGCAGGAAACCGATTTCAGGAGGTAGACTGGAATTGCATTGAAAGCATAGGAAAAGAGGCAGAACGTCCACAATGATGACTTGGCCAAAAAGGGCGTATGCGTTTTTTCCTGAATATATTCAGGAAAAAACGCATACGCCCATTTTGGCCAACCAAGCAAACTTGCAAAGGAAATCTGCACTACAATGAAGTCTCACTTCCCCCCGGTAAAGGGCCATCTGAAAAAAGTGTAAACTCCAGAAAGGCAGGACAGGCCATGGAGAACTGGGAGCCTTGTTATGCTGATGGGCGGGATGTAAATTGCCAACAGACACTCAGGAGAAGTGTATGGTGTTTCCTGAAACATCTAAAAAACAAAGCATCAGAGCCTAGGGCACTTCCACTTATGGTCCTATAGCTTAGGGAAATTAAAATCAAAAAGACACAGCCACCCCAAAGTTTGGGACGCCTCCGTTTACAAGAACCTCGTTTACCGTACAAGTTCAATATCACAGAAAGTGAAAAATGGATAAAGAACTTGTGGTACTTACGTACAATGCAGTATCACTCAGCAATGAAATCTATGTCATCAGGCCCGTAGCAGCATAATGAGTGGATTCAGGTACGATGATTCTAACTGAAATAAGTCACACAGAAAAAGAAACATCATAAGATATCACTAATACACGGAATGTAAACTTGGCTACACAGGAACTGAATTCCAAAACAGAACAGGGTCTCATATTTAGAAAACCAACTTATGCTTGCTTAAGGGGAAAGGTGAGTTGGGGTGCTGCATAAAACCAGAGATTGAAATGAGCACAGATAAAGTTCCTTAAGCCAAATATGGAATAGACAAGAGCTACTCCTTGCTCAACGAAATGGACTCAACACCCCATATTAAACGCCTAAGAATGTACCTGACTAGTAAGTATCTTAAAACCTATGGATTGCTATGTCTCCAAAAGAGAATCAAGCGTGTGTACAGGGGCATAAACGCAGCAGTGATAGGATTGGAGAGGTTCGGTGAGCAAATGAAGACCCTTTGAAGTCATATTGCATGGTACCCATTCCACGGGTCTCAACTCTCCATGTTTAAGGTATTCTTCCTTCAGCTAAAACATGCATGTGGAACCCAGAGTATGATCAACCGTGTGAACGGGAGACGTGTTCAAATATGTCTCAGTTTTCCTCCCCTGGTACTCGGGTGCAACATTCCAGACGCTTTACTAACACTCTCCCCACTTGGAGAGTCAGCGCCTTTAACCTCCTGTTTGGCCCAGTTTGCAATTTCTGCGGAAGATGAACAGGAATAGCGAGAACCAATGAGAGACTAGCTGGAGGTGTCTGGACGGGCAAATTTAACTCTCATTTCCCACCAGGAAGAGGAAATAACCAAAGGCTAAGCGTGCCGTGCCGGAACCAGATTAGGGCCTGAAGCCATCCTGCGGTGTTGCGGCCAGCTCACAAGAAAGCGAGTTGAAGAAAGGAGCTCAGGGGCACTGTAATTCACAAACCTGCAGAGTTATAAATGACAGCTATCGTCCAAAAATAGACTGAAGTAAGGCTGCCAAGAGGACTTGAAAGCGGGGCAGAATTGCAGGAAACCGATTTCAGGAGGTAGACTGGAATTGCATTGAAAGCATAGGAAAAGAGGCAGAACGTCCACAATGATGCACTTGGCCAAAAAGGGCGTATGCGTTTTTTCCTGAATATATTCAGGAAAAAACGCATACGCCCTTTTTGGCCAACCAAGCAAGCTTGCAAAGGAAATCTGCACTACAATGAAGTCTCACTTCCCCCCGGTCAAAAGGGCCATCTGAAAAAAGTGTAAAATCCAGAAAGGCAGGACAGGCCATGGAGAACTGGGAGCCTTGTTATGCTGATGGGCGGGATGTAAATTGCCAACAATCACTCGGGAGAAGTGTATGGTGTTTCCTGAAACATCTAAAAAACAAATCAACAGAGCCTAGGGCACTTCCACTTATGGTCCTATAGCTTAGGGAAATTAAAATAAAAAAGACACAGCCACCCCAAAGTTTGAAACGGCTCTGTTTACAAGAACCTCGTTTACAGTACAAGTTCATCATCGCAGAAAGTGAAAAATGGATAAAGAACTTGTGTTATTTACTTACAAAGCAATATCACTCAGCAATGAAATCTATGTCATCAGTCCCTTAGCAGCACAATGAGTGGATTCAGGTATGATGATTCTAACTGAAATAAGTCACACAGAAAAAGAAACATCATAAGATATCAGTAATACACGGAATGGAAACTTGGCTACACAGGAACTGAATTACAGAACAGAACAGGGTCTCAAATTTAGAAAACCAACTTATGCTTGCTTAAGGTTAAAGGTGAGTAGGGGTGCTGCATAAAACCAGAGATTGAAATGAGCACAGATAAAGTTCCTTAAGCCAAATATGGAATAGACAAGAGCTACTCCTTGCTCAACGAAATGGACTCAACACCGCATATTAAACGCCTAAGAATGTACCTGACTAGTAAGTATCTTAAAACCTATGGATTGCTATGTCTCGAAAGAGAATCAAGCATGTGTACAGGGGCATAAACGCAGCAGTGATAGGATTAGAGAGGTTCGGTGAGCAAATGAAGAACCTTTGAAGTCATATTGTATGGTACCCATTCCACGGGTTTCAACTACCGAGGTTTAAGGTATTCTTCCTTCAGCTAAAACATGCATGTGGAACCCAAGTATGATCAACCATGTGAACGGGAGATGTGTTCAAATATGTCTCAGTTTTCCTCCCCTGGTACTCGGGTGCAACATTCCAGACGCTTTACTAACACTCTCCCCACTTGGAAAGTCAGCGCCTTTAACCTCCTGTTTGGCCCAGTTTGCAATTTCTGCGGAAGATGAACAGGAATAGCGAGAACCAATGAGAGACTAGCTGGAGGTGTCTGGACGGGCAAATTTAACTCTCATTTCCCACCAGGAAGAGGAATTAACCAAAGGCTCAGCGTGCCGTGCCGGAACCAGATTAGGGCCTGAAGCCATCCTGCGATGTTGCGGCCAGGTCACAAGAAAGCGAGTTGAAGAAAGGAGCTCAGGGGCACTGTAATTCACAAACCTGCAGAGTTATAAATGACAGCTATCGTCCAAAAATAGACTGAAGTAAGGCTGCCAAGAGGACTTGAAAGCGGGGCAGAATTGCAGGAAACCGATTTCAGGAGGTAGACTGGAATTGCATTGAAAGCATAGGAAAAGAGGCAGAACGTCCACAATGATGCACTTGGCCAAAAAGGGCGTATGCGTTTTTTCCTGAATATATTCAGGAAAAAACGCATACGCCCTTTTTGGCCAACCAAGCAAGCTTGCAAAGGAAATCTGCACTACAATGAAGTCTCACTTCCCCCCGGTCAAAAGGGCCATCTGAAAAAAGTGTAAAATCCAGAAAGGCAGGACAGGCCATGGAGAACTGGGAGCCTTGTTATGCTGATGGGCGGGATGTAAATTGCCAACAGACACTCGGGAGAAGTGTATGGTGTTTCCTGAAACATCTAAAAAACAAAGCAACAGAACCTAGGGCACTTCCACTTATGGTCCTATAGCTTAGGGAAATTAAAATCAAAAAGACACAGCCACCCCAAAGTTTGGAACGGCTCTGGTTACAAGAACCTCGTTTACAGTACAAGTTCAACATCGCAGAAAGTGAAAAATGGATAAAGAATTTGTGGTATTTACGTACAAAGCAATATCACTCAGCAATGAAATCTGTGTCATCAGGCCCGTAGCAGCATAATGAGTGGATTCAGGTACGATGATTCTAACTGAAATAAGTCACACAGAAAAAGAAACATCATAAGATATCACTAATACACGGAATGTAAACTTGGCTACACAGGAACTGCATTCCAAAACAGAACAGGGTCTCAAATTTAGAAAACCAACTTATGCTTGTTTAAGGGGAAAGGTGAGTTGGGGTGCTGCATAAAACCAGAGATTGAAATGAGCACAGATAAAGTTCCTTAAGCCAAATATGGAATAGACAAGAGCTACTCCTTGCTCAACGAAATGGACACAAAACCCCATATTAAACGCCTAAGAATGCACCTGACTAGTAAGTATCGTAAAACCTATGGATTGCTATGTCTCCGAAAGAGAATCAAGCGTGTGTACAGGGGCATAAACGCAGCAGTGATAGGATTGGAGAGGTTCGTGAGCAAATGAAGACCCTTTGAAGTCATATTGCATGGTACCCATTCCACGGGTTTCAACTACCCAGGTTTAAGGTATTCTTCCTTCATCTAAAACATGCATGTGGAACCTAGAGTATGATCAACCATGTGATCGGGAGACGTGTTCAAATATGTCTCAGTTTTCGTACCCTGGTACTCGGGTGCAACATGCCAGACGCTTTACTAACACTCTCCCCACTTGGAGAGTCAGTCCCTTTAACCTCCTGTTTGGCCCAGTTTGCAATTTCTGTGGAAGATGAACAGGAATAGCGAGAACCAATGAGAGGCTAGCTGGAGGTGTCTGGATGGGCAAATTTAACTCTCATTTCCCACCAGGAAGAGGAATTAACCAAAGGCTCAGCGTGCCCTGCCAGAACCAGATTAGGGCCTGAAGACATCCTGCGGTGTTGCGGCCAGGTCACAAGAAAGCGAGTTGAAGAAAGGAGCTCAGGGGCACTGCAATTCACAAACCTGCAGAGTTATAAATGACAGCTATTGTCCTAAAATAGACTGAAGTAAGGCTGCCAAGAGGACTTGAAAGCGGGGCAGAATTGCAGGAAACCGATTTCAGGAGGTAGACTGGAATTGCATTGAAAGCATAGGAAAAGAGGCAGAACGTCCACAATGATTCACTTGGCCAAAAAGGGCGTATGCGTTTTTTCCTGAATATATTCAGGAAAAAACGCATACGCACTTTTTGGCCAACCAAGCAAGCTTGCAAAGGAAATCTGCACTACAATGAAGTCTCACTTCCCCCCGGTCAAAAGGGCCATCTGAAAAAAGTGTAAAATCCAGAAAGGCAGGACAGGCCATGGAGAACTGGGAGCCTTGTTATGCTGATGGGCGGGATGTAAATTGCCAACAACCACTCGGGAGAAGTGTATGGTGTTTCCTGAAACATCTAAAAAACAAAGCATCAGAGCCTAGGGCACTTCCACTTATGGTCCTATAGCTTAGGGAAATTAAACTCAAAAAGACACAGCCACCCCAAAGTTTGGGACGCCTCCGTTTACAAGAACCTCGTTTACCGTACAAGTTCAATATCACAGAAAGTGAAAAATGGATAAAGAACTTGTGGTACTTACGTACAATGCAGTATCACTCAGCAATGAAATCTATGTCATCAGGCCCGTAGCAGCATAATGAGTGGATTCAGGTACGATGATTCTACCTGAAATAAGTCACACAGAAAAAGAAACATCATAAGATATCAGTAATACACGGAATGTAAACTTGGCTACACAGGAACTGCATTCCAAAACAGAACAGGGTCTCAAATTTAGAAAACCAACTTATGCTTGCTTAAGGGGAAAGGTGAGTTGGGGTGCTGCATAAAACCAGAGATTGAAATGAGCACAGATAAAGTTCCTTAAGCCAAATATGGAATAGACAAGAGCTACTCCTTGCTCAACGAAATGGACTCAAAACCCCATATTAAACGCCTAAGAATGTACCTGACTAGTAAGTATCTTAAAACCTATGGATTGCTATGTCTCCAAAAGAGAATCAAGCATGTGTACAGGGGCATAAACGCAGCAGTGATAGGATTGGAGAGGTTCGGTGAGCAAATGAAGACCCTTTGAAGTCATATTGCATGGTACCCATTACACGGGTCTTAACTCTCCAGGTTTAAGGTATTCTTCCTTCAGCTAAAACATGCATGTGGAACCCAGAGTATGATCAACCATGTGAACGGGAGACGTGTTCAAATATGTCTCAGTTTTCCTCCCCTGGTACTCGGGTGTAACATTCCGGACGCTTTACTAACACTCTCCCCACTTGGAGAGTCAGTCCCTTTAACCTCCTGTTTGGCCCAGTTTGCAATTTCTGCGGAAGATGAACAGGAATAGCGAGAACCAATGAGAGACTAGCTGGAGGTGTCTGGACGGGCAAATTTAACTCTCATTTCCCACCAGGAAGAGGAATTAACCAAAGGCTCAGCGTGCCGTGCCGGAACCAGATTAGGGCCTGAAGCCATCCTGCGGTGTTGCGGCCAGGTCACAAGAAAGCGAGTTGAAGAAAGGAGCTCAGGGGCACTGTAATTCACAAACCTGCAGAGTTATAAATGACAGCTATCGTCCAAAAATAGACTGAAGTAAGGCTGCCAAGAGGACTTGAAAGCGGGGCAGAATTGCAGGAAACCGATTTCAGGAGGTAGACTGGAATTGCATTGAAAGCATAGGAAAAGAGGCAGAACGTCCACAATGATGCACTTGGCCAAAAAGGGCGTATGCGTTTTTTCCTGAATATATTCAGGAAAAAACGCATACGCCCTTTTTGGCCAACCAAGCAAGCTTGCAAAGGAAATCTGCACTACAATGAAGTCTCACTTCCCCACGGTCAAAAGGGCCATCTGAAAAAAGTGTAAAATCCAGAAAGGCAGGACAGGCCATGGAGAACTGGGAGCCTTGTTATGCTGATGGGCGGGATGTAAATTGCCAACAACCACTCGGGAGAAGTGTATGGTGTTTCCTGAAACATCTAAAAAACAAATCAACAGAGCCTAGGGCACTTCCACTTATGGTCCTATAGCTTAGGGAAATTAAAATCAAAAAGACACAGCCACCCCAAAGTTTGAAACGGCTCTGTTTACAAGAACCTCGTTTACAGTACAAGTTCAACATCGCAGAAAGTGAAAAATGGATAAAGAAGTTGTGGTATTTACTTACAAAGCAATATCACTCAGCAATGAAATCTATGTCATCAGGCCCTTAGCAGCACAATGAGTGGATTCAGGTATGATGATTCTAACTGAAATAAGTCACACAGAAAAAGAAACATCATAATATATCAGTAATACACGGAATGTAAACTTGGCTACACAGGAACTGAATTACAGAACAGAACAGGGTCTCAAATTTAGAAAACCAACTTATGCTTGCTTAAGGGGAAAGGTGAATTGGGGTGCTGCATAACCAGAGATCGAAATGAGCACAGATAAAGTTCCTTAAGCCAAATATGGAATAGACAAGAGCTACTCCTTGCTCAACGAAATGGACTCAACACCCCATATTAAACGCCTAAGAATGTACCTGACTAGTAAGTATCTTAAAACCTATGGATTGCTATGTCTCCGAAAGAGAATCAAGCATGTGTACAGGGGCATAAACGCAGCAGTGATAGGATTGGAGAGGTTCGGTGAGCAAATGAAGAACCTTTGAAGTCATATTGTATGGTACCCATTCGACGGGTTTCAACTACCGAGGTTTAAGGTATTCTTCCTTCAGCTAAAACATGCATGTGGAACCCAAGTATGATCAACCATGTGAACGGGAGACGTGTTCAAATATGTCTCAGTTTTCCTCCCCTGGTACTCGGGTGCAACATTCCAGACGCTTTACTAACACTCTCCCGACTTGGAGAGTCAGTCCCTTTAACCTCCTGTTTGGCCCAGTTTGCAATTTCTGCGGAAGATGAACAGGAATAGCGAGAACCAATGAGAGACTAGCTGGAGGTGTCTGGACGGGCAAATTTAACTCTCATTTCCCACCAGGAAGAGGAAATAACCAAAGGCTCAGCGTGCCGTGCCGGAACCAGATTAGGGCCTGAAGCCATCCTGCGGTGTTGCGGCCAGGTCACAAGAAAGCGAGTTGAAGAAAGGAGCTCAGGGGCACTGTAATTCACAAACCTGCAGAGTTATAAATGACAGCTATCGTCCAAAAATAGACTGAAGTAAGGCTGCCAAGAGGACTTGAAAGCGGGGCAGAATTGCAGGAAACCGATTTCAGGAGGTAGACTGGAATTGCATTGAAAGCATAGGAAAAGAGGCAGAACGTACACAATGATGCACTTGGCCAAAAAGGGCGTATGCGTTTTTTCCTGAATATATTCAGGAAAAAACGCATACGCCCTTTTTGGCCAACCAAGCAAGCTTGCAAAGGAAATCTGCACTACAATGAAGTCTCACTTCCCCCCCGGTCAAAAGGGCCATCTGAAAAAAGTGTAAAATCCAGAAAGGCAGGACAGGCCATGGAGAACTGGGAGCCTTGTTATGCTGATGGGCGGGATGTAAATTGCCAACAACCACTCTGGAGAAGTGTATGGTGTTTCCTGAAACATCTAAAAAACAAAGCAACAGAGCATAGGGCACTTCCCCTTATGGTCCTATAGCTTAGGGAAATTAAAATAAAAAAGACACAGCCACCCCAAAGTTTGGAACGGCTCTGTTTACAAGAACCTCGTTTACAGTACAAGTTCAACATCGCAGAAAGTGAAAAATGGATAAAGAACTTGTGGTACTTACGTACAATGCAGTATCACTCAGCAATGAAATCTATGTCATCAGGCCCGTAGCAGCATAATGAGTGGATTCAGGTACGATGATTCTACCTGAAATAAGTCACACAGAAAAAGAAACATCATAAGATATCAGTAATACACGGAATGTAAACTTGGCTACACAGGAACTGCATTCCAAAACAGAACAGGGTCTCAAATTTAGAAAACCAACTTATGCTTACTTAACGGGAAAGGTGAGTTGGGGTGCTGCATAAAACCAGAGATTGAAATGAGCACAGATAAAGTTCCTTAAGCCAAATATGGAATAGACAAGAGCTACTCCTTGCTCAACGAAATGGACTCAACACCGCATATTAAACGCCTAAGAATGTACCTGACTAGTAAGTATCTTAAAACCTATGGATTGCTATGTCTCTGAAAGAGAATCAAGCATGTGTACAGGGGCATAAACGCAGCAGTGATAGGATTGGAGAGGTTCGGTGAGCAAATGAAGACCCTTTGAAGTCATATTGCATGGTACCCATTACACGGGTCTTAACTCTCCAGGTTTAAGGTATTCTTCCTTCAGCTAAAACATGCATGTGGAACCCAAGTATGATCAACCATGTGAACGGGAGACGTGTTCAAATATGTCTCAGTTTTCCTCCCCTGGTACTCGGGTGCAACATTCCAGACGCTTTACTAACACTCTCCCCACTTGGAGAGTCAGCGCCTTTAACCTCCTGTTTGGCCCAGTTTGCAATTTCTGCGGAAGATGAACAGGAATAGCGAGAACCAATGAGAGACTACCTGGAGGTGTCTGGACGGGCAAACTTAACTCTCATTTCCCACCAGGAAGAGGAAATAACCAAAGGCTCATCATGCCGTGCCGGAACCAGATTAGGGCCTGAAGCCATCCTGCGGTGTTGCGGCCAGGTCACAAGAAAGCGAGTTGAACAAAGGAGCTCAGGGGCACTGTAATTCACAAACCTGCAGAGTTATAAATGACAGCTATCGTCCAAAAATAGACTGAAGTAAGGCTGCCAAGAGGACTTGAAAGCGGGGCAGAATTGCAGGAAACCGATTTCAGGAGGTAGACTGGAATTGCATTGAAAGCATAGGAAAAGAGGCAGAACGTCCACAATGATGCACTTGGCCAAAAAGGGCGTATGCGTTTTTTCCTGAATATATTCAGGAAAAAACGCATACGCCCTTTTTGGCCAACCAAGCAAGCTTGCAAAGGAAATCTGCACTACAATGAAGTCTCACTTCCCCCCGGTCAAAAGGGCCACCTGAAAAAAATGTAAAATCCAGAAAGGCAGGACAGGCCATGGAGAACTGGGAGCCTTGTTATGCTGATGGGCGGGATGTAATTTGCCAACAACCACTCGGGAGAAGTGTATGGTGTTTCCTGAAACATCTAAAAAACAAAGCAACAGAGCCTAGGGCACTTCCACTTATGGTCCTATAGCTTAGGGAAATTAAAATCAAAAAGACACAGCCACCCCAAAGTATGGGACGCCTCCGTTTACAAGAACCTCGTTTACCGTACAAGTTCAATATCACAGAAAGTGAAAAATGGATAAAGAACTTGTGGTACTTACGTACAATGCAGTATCACTCAGCAATGAAATCTATGTCATCAGGCCCGTAGCAGCATAATGAGTGGATTCAGGTACGATGATTCTACCTGAAATAAATCACACAGAAAAAGAAACATCATAAGATATCAGTAATACACGGAATGTAAACTTGGCTACACAGGAACTGAATTACAGAACAGAACAGGGTCTCAAATTTAGAAAACCAACTTATGCTTGCTTAAGGGGAAAGGTGAGTTGGGGTGCTGCATAAAACCAGAGATTGAAATGAGCACAGATAAAGTTCCTTAAGCCAAATATGGAATAGACAAGAGCTACTCCTTGCTCAACGAAATGGACTCAACACCGCATATTAAACGCCTAAGAATGTACCTGACTAGTAAGTATCTTAAAACCTATGGATTGCTATGTCTCCGAAAGAGAATCAAGCATGTGTACAGGGGCATAAACGCAGCAGTGATAGGATTGGAGAGGTTCGGTGAGCAAATGAAGACCCTTTGAAGTCATATTGCATGGTACCCATTCCACGGGTATCAACTACCCAGGTTTTAGGTATTCTTCCTTCAGCTAAAACATGCATGTGGAACCCAAGTATGATCAACCATGTGAACGGGAGACGTGTTCAAATATGTCTCAGTTTTCTTCCCCTGGTACTCGGGTGCAACATTCCAGACGCTTTACTAATACTCTCCCCACTTGGAAAGTCAGCGCCTTTAACCTCCTGTTTGGCCCAGTTTGCAATTTCTGCGGAAGATGAACAGGAATAGCGAGAACCAATGAGAGGCTAGCTGGAGGTGTCTGGACGGGCAAATTTAACTCTCATTTCCCACCAGGAAGAGGAAATAACCAAAGGCTCAGCATGCCGGGCCGGAACCAGATTAGGGCCTGAAGCCATCCTGCGGTGTTGCGGCCAGCTCAAAAGAAAGCGAGTTGAAGAAAGCAGCTCAGGGGCACTGTAATTCACAAACCTGCAGAGTTATAAATGACAGCTATCGTCCAAAAATAGACTGAAGTAAGGCTGCCAAGAGGACTTGAAAGCGGGGCAGAATTGCAGGAAACTGATTTCAGGAGGTAGACTGGAATTGCATTGAAAGCATAGGAAAAGAGGCAGAACGTCCACAATGATGCACTTGGCCAATAAGGGCGTATGCGTTTTTTCCTGAATATATTCAGGAAAAAACGCATACGCCCTTTTTGGCCAACCAAGCAAGCTTGCAAAGGAAATCTGCACTACAATGAAGTCTCACTTCCCCCCAGTCAAAAGGGCCATCTGAAAAAAGTGTAAAATCCAGAAAGGCAGGACAGGCCATGGAGAACTGGGAGCCTTGTTATGCTGAAGGGTGGGATGTAAATTGCCAACAAACACTGGGGAGAAGTGTATGGTGTTTCCTGAAACATCTAAAAAACAAAGCAACAGAGCCTAGGGCACTTCCACTTATTGTCCTATAGCTTAGGGAATTTAAAATCAAAAAGACACAGCCACCCCAAAGTTTCGAACGGCTCTGTTTACAAGAACCTCGTTTACAGTACAAGTTCAACATCGCAGAAAGTGAAAAATGGATAAAGAAGTTGTGGTATTTACTTACAAAGCAATATCACTCAGCAATGAAATCTGTGTCATCAGGCCCTTAGCAGCACAATGAGTGGATTCAGGTATGATGATTCTAACTGAAATAAGTCACACAGAAAAAGAAACATCATAAGATATCAGTAATACACGGAATGTAAACTTGGCTACACAGGAACTGAATTACAGAACAGAACAGGGTCTCAAATTTAGAAAACCAACTTATGCTTGCTTAAGGGGAAAGGTGAGTTGGGGTGCTGCATAAAACCAGAGATTGAAATGAGCACAGATAAAGTTCCTTAAGCCAAATATGGAATAGACAAGAGCTACTCCTTGCTCAACGAAATGGACTCAACACCGCATATTAAACGCCTAAGAATGTACCTGACTAGTAAGTATCTTAAAACCTATGGATTGCTATGTCTCCGAAAGAGAATCAAGCATGTGTACAGGGGCATAAACGCAGCAGTGATAGGATTGGAGAGGTTCGGTGAGCAAATGAAGACCCTTTGAAGTCATATTGCATGGTACCCATTCCACGGGTTTCAAATACACAGGTTTAAGGTATTCTTCCTTCAGCTAAAACATGCATGTGGAACCCAAGTATGATCAACCATGTGAACGGGAGACGTGTTCAAATATGTCTCAGTTTTCCTCCCCTGGTACTCGGGTGCAACATTCCAGACGCTTTACTAACACTCTACCCACTTGGAGAGTCAGTCCCTTTAACCTCCTGTTTGGCCCAGTTTGCAATTTCTGCGGAAGATGAACAGGAATAGCGAGAACCAATGAGAGACTACCTGGAGGTGTCTGGACGGGCAAACTTAACTCTCATTTCCCACCAGGAAGAGGAAATAACCAAAGGCTCAGCGTGCCGTGCCGGAACCAGATTAGGGCCTGAAGCCATCCTGCGGTGTTGCGGCCAGGTCACAAGAAAGCGAGTTGAAGAAAGGAGCTCAGGGGCACTGTAATTCACAAACCTGCAGAGTTATAAATGACAGCTATCGTCCAAAAATAGACTGAAGTAAGGCTGCCAAGAGGACTTGAAAGCGGGGCAGAATTGCAGGAAACTGATTTCAGGAGGTAGACTGGAATTGCATTAAAAGCATAGGAAAAGAGGCAGAACGTCTACAATGATGCACTTGTCCAATAAGGGCGTATGCGTTTTTTCCTGAATATATTCAGGAAAAAACGCATACGCCCTTTTTGGCCAACCAAGCAAGCTTGCAAAGGAAATCTGCACTACAATGAAGTCTCACTTCCCCCCAGTCAAAAGGGCCATCTGAAAAAAGTGTAAAATCCAGAAAGGCAGGACAGGCCATGGAGAACTGGGAGCCTTGTTATGCTGAAGGGTGGGATGTAAATTGCCAACAACCACTCGGGAGAAGTGTATGGTGTTTCCTGAAACATCTAAAAAACAAAGCAACAGAGCCTAGGACACTTCCACTTATTGTCCTATAGCTTAGGGAATTTAAAATCAAAAAGACACAGCCACCCCAAAGTTTCGAACGGCTCTGTTTACAAGAACCTCGTTTACAGTACAAGTTCAACATCGCAGAAAGTGAAAAATGGATAAAAAAGTTGTGGTATTTACTTACAAAGCAATATCACTCAGCAATGAAATCTGTGTCATCAGGCCCTTAGCAGCACAATGAGTGGATTCAGGTATGATGATTCTAACTGAAATAAGTCACACAGAAAAAGAAACATCATAAGATATCAGTAATACACGGAATGTAAACTTGGCTACACAGGAACTGAATTACAGAACAGAACAGGGTCTCAAATTTAGAAAACCAACTTATGCTTGCTTAAGGGGAAAGGTGAGTTGGGGTGCTGCATAAAACCAGAGATTGAAATGAGCACAGATAAAGTTCCTTAAGCAAATATGTAATAGACAAGAGCTACTCCTTGCTCAACGAAATGGACTCAACACCGCATATTAAACGCCTAAGAATGTACCTGACTAGTAAGTATCTTAAAACCTATGGATTGCTATGTCTCCGAAAGAGAATCAAGCATGTGTACAGGGGCATAAACGCAGCAGTGATAGGATTGGAGAGGTTCGGTGAGCAAATGAAGACCCTTTGAAGTCATATTGCATGGTACCCATTCCACGGGTTTCAAATACACAGGTTTAAGGTATTCTTCCTTCAGCTAAAACATGCATGTGGAACCCAAGTATGATCAACCATGTGAACAGGAGACGTGTTCAAATATGTCTCAGTTTTCCTCCCCTGGTACTCGGGTGCAACATTCCAGACGCTTTACTAACACTCTCCCCACTTGGAGAGTCAGCGCCTTTAACCTCCTGTTTGGCCCAGTTTGCAATTTCTGCGGAAGATGAACAGGAATAGCGAGAACCAATGAGAGACTACCTGGAGGTGTCTGGACAGGCAAATTTAACTCTCATTTCCCACCAGGAAGAGGAAATAACCAAAGGCTCAGCGTGCCGTGCCGGAATCAGATTAGGGCCTGAAGCCATCCTGCGGTGTTGCGGCCAGGTCACAAGAAAGCGAGTTGAAGAAAGGAGCTCAGGGGCACTGTAATTCACAAAGCTGCAGAGTTATAAATGACAGCTATCGTCCAAAAATAGACTGAAGTAAGGCTGCCAAGAGGACTTGAAAGCGGGGCAGAATTGCAGGAAACCGATTTCAGGAGGTAGACTGGAATTGCATTGCAAGCATAGGAAAAGAGGCAGAACGTCCACAATGATGCACTTGGCCAAAAAGGGCGTATGCGTTTTTTCCTGAATATATTCAGGAAAAAACGCATACGCCCTTTTTGGCCAACCAAGCAAGCTTGCAAAGGAAATCTGCACTACAATGAAGTCTCACTTCCCCCGGGTCAAAAGGGCCATCTGAAAAAAGTGTAAAATCCAGAAAGGCAGGACAGGCCATGGAGAACTGGGAGCCTTGTTATGCTGATGAGCGGGATGTAAATTGCCAACAGACACTCGGGAGAAGTGTATGGTGTTTCCTGAAACATCTAAAAAACAAAGCAACAGAGCCTAGGGCACTTCCACTTATGGTCCTATAGCTTAGGGAAATTAAAATGAAAAACACACAGCCACCCCAAAGTTTGGAATGGCTCTGTTTACAAGAACCTCGTTTACAGTACAAGTTCAACATCGCAGAAAGTGAAAAATGGATAAAGAAGTTGTGGTATTTACGTACAAAGCAATATCACTCAGCAATGAAATCTGTGTCATCAGGCCCTTAGCAGCATAATGAGTGTATTAAGGTACAATGATTCTAACTGAAATAAGTCACGCAAAAAAAGAAACATCATAAGATATCACTAATACACGGAATGTAAACTTGGCTACACAGGAACTGCATTCCAAAACAGAACAGGGTCTCAAATTTAGAAAACCAACTTATGCTTGCTTAAGGGGAAAGGTGAGTTGGGTTGCTGCATAAAACCAGAGATTGAAATGAGCACAGATAAAGTTCCTTAAGCCAAATATGGAATAGACAAGAGCTACTCCTTGCTCAACGAAATGGACTCAACACCCCATATTAAACGCCTAAGAATGTACCTGACTAGTAAGTATCTTAAAACCTATGGATTGCTAGGTCTCCAAAAGAGAATCAAGCGTGTGTACAGGGGCATAAACGCAGCAGTGATAGGATTGGAGAGGTTCGGTGAGCAAATGAAGACCCTTTGAAGTCATATTGCATGGTACCCATTCCACGGGTTTCAAATACACAGGTTTAAGGTATTCTTCCTTCAGCTAAAACATGCATGTGGAACCCAAGTATGATCAACCATGTGAATGGGAGACGTGTTCAAATATGTCTCAGTTCTCCTCCCCTGGTACTCGGGTGCAACATTCCAGACGCTTTACTAACACTCTCCCCACTTGGAAAGTCAGCGCCTTTAACCTCCTGTTTGGTCCAGTTTCCAATTTCTGAGGAAGATGAACAGGAATAGCGAGAACCAATGAGAGACTAGCTGGAGGTGTCTGGACGGGCAAACTTAACTCTCATTTCCCACCAGGAAGAGGAAATAACCAAAGGCTCAGCATGCCGTGCCGGAACCAGATTAGGGCCTGAAGCCATCCTGCGGTGTTGCGGCCAGCTCAAAAGAAAGCGAGTTGAAGAAAGGAGCTCAGGGGCACTGTAATTCACAAACCTGCAGAGTTATAAATGACAGCTATCGTCCAAAAATAGACTGAAGTAAGGCTGCCAAGAGGACTTGAAAGCGGGGCAGAATTGCAGGAAATCGATTTCAGGAGGTAGACTGGAATTGCATTGAAAGCATAGGAAAAGAGGCAGAACGTCCACAATGATGCACTTGGCCAAAAAGGGCGTATGCGTTTTTTCCTGAATATATTCAGGAAAAAACGCATACGCCCTTTTTGGCCAACCAAGCAAGCTTGCAAAGGAAATCTGCACTACAATGAAGTCTCACTTCCCCCTGGTCAAAAGGGCCATCTGAAAAAAGTGTAAAATCCAGAAAGGCAGGACAGGCCATGGAGAACTGGGAGCCTTGTTA
This sequence comes from Delphinus delphis, assembly GCF_949987515.2. Taxonomy (NCBI): domain Eukaryota; kingdom Metazoa; phylum Chordata; class Mammalia; order Artiodactyla; family Delphinidae; genus Delphinus; species Delphinus delphis. Next base: position 1,379,347 of record NW_027192676.1, on the reverse strand, counting down.
TGCTGATGGGCGGGATGTAAATTGCCAACAACCACTCGGGAGAAGTGTATGGTGTTTCCTGAAACATCTAAAAAACAAAGCAACAGAGCCTAGGGCACTTCCACTTATGGTCCTATAGCTTAGGGAAATTAAAATCAAAAAGACACAGCCACCCCAAAGTTTGGAACGGCTCTGTTTACAAGAACCTCGTTTACAGTACAAGTTCAACATCGCAGAAAGTGAAAAATGGATAAAGAACTTCTGGTACTTACGTACAATGCAGTATCACTCAGCAATGAAATCTATGTCATCAGGCCCGTAGCAGCATAATGAGTGGATTCAGGTACGATGATTCTAACTGAAATAAGTCACACAGAAAAAGAAACATCATAAGATATCACTAATACACGGAATGTAAACTTGGCTACACAGGAACTGAATTACAGAACAGAACAGGGTCTCAAATTTAGAAAACCAACTTATACTTGCTTAAGGGTAAAGGTGAGTTGGGGTGCTGCATAAAACCAGAGATTGAAATGAGCACAGATAAAGTTCCTTAAGCCAAATATGGAATAGACAAGAGCTACTCCTTGCTCAACGAAATGGACTCAACACCGCATATTAAACGCCTAAGAATGTACCTGTCTAGTAAGTATCTTAAAACCTATGGATTGCTATGTCTCCGAAAGAGAATCAAGCATGTGTACAGGGGCATAAACGCAGCAGTGATAGGATTGGAGAGGTTGGTGAGCAAATGAAGACCCTTTGAAGTCATATTGCATGGTACCCATTACATGGGTCTCAACTCTCCAGGTTTAAGGTATTCTTCCTTCAGCTAAAACATGCATGTGGAACCCAGAGTATGATCAACCGTGTGAACGGGAGACGTGTTCAAATATGTCTCAGTTTTCCTCCCCTGGTACTTGGGTGCAACATTCCAGACGCTTTACTAACACTCTCCCGACTTAGAGAGTCAGTCCCTTTAACCTCCTGTTTGGCCCAGTTTGCAATTTCTGCGGAAGATGAACAGGAATAGCGAGAACCAATGAGAGACTAGCTGGAGGTGTCTGGACGGGCAAATTTAACTCTCATTTCCCACCAGGAAGAGGAATTAACCAAAGGCTCAGCATGCCGTGCCAGAACCAGATTAGGGCCTGAAGCCATCCTGCGGTGTTGCGGCCAGCTCACAAGAAAGCGAGTTGTAGAAAGGAGCTCAGGGGCACTGTAATTCACAAACCTGCAGAGTTATAAATGACAGCTATCGTCCAAAAATAGACTGAAGTAAGGCTGCCAAGAGGACTTGAAAGCGGGGCAGAATTGCAGGAAACCGATTTCAGGAGGTAGACTGAAATTGCATTGAAAGCATAGGAAAAGAGGCAGAACGTCCACAATGATGCACTTGGCCAAAAAGGGCGTATGCGTTTTTTCCTGAATATATTCAGGAAAAAACGCATACGCCCTTTTTGGCCAACCAAGCAAGCTTGCAAAGGAAATCTGCACTACAATGAAGTCTCACTTCCCCCCGGTCAAAAGGGCCATCTGAAAAAAGTGTAAAATCCAGAAAGGCAGGACAGGCCATGGAGAACTGGGAGCCTTGTTATGCTGGTGGGCGGGATGTAAATTGCCAACAACCACTCGGGAGAAGTGTATGGTGTTTCCTGAAACATCTAAAAAACAAATCAACAGAGCCTAGGGCACTTCCACTTATGGTCCTATAGCTTAGGGAATTTAAAATCAAAAAGACACAGCCACCCCAAAGTTTGGAACGGCTCTGTTTACAAGAACCTCGTTTACAGTACAAGTTCAACATCGCAGAAATTGAAAAATGGATAAAGAAGTTGTGGTATTTACTTACAAAGCAATATCACTCAGCAATGAAATCTGTGTCATCAGGCCCTTAGCAGCACAATGAGTGGATTCAGGTATGATGATTCTAACTGAAATAAGTCACACAGAAAAAGAAACATCATAAGATATCAGTAATACACGGAATGGAAACTTGGCTACACAGGAACTGAATTACAGAACAGAACAGGGTCTCAAATTTAGAAAACCAACTTATGCTTGCTTAAGGGTAAAGGTGAGTTGGGGTGCTGCATAAAACCAGAGATTGAAATGAGCACAGATAAAGTTCCTTAAGCCAAATATGGAATAGACAAGAGCTACTCCTTGCTCAACGAAATGGACTCAACACCGCATATTAAACGCCTAAGAATGTACCTGTCTAGTAAGTATCTTAAAACCTATGGATTGCTATGTCTCCGAAAGAGAATCAAGCATGTGTACAGGGGCATAAACGCAGCAGTGATAGGATTGGAGAGGTTGGTGAGCAAATGAAGACCCATTGAAGTCATATTGCATGGTACCCATTCCACGGGTTTCAACTACCCAGGTTTTAGGTATTCTTCCTTCAGCTAAAACATGCATGTGGAACCCAGAGTATGATCAACCATGTGATCGGGAGACGTGTTCAAATATGTCTCAGTTTTCGTACCCTGGTACTCGGGTGCAACATTCCAGACGCTTTACTAACACTCTCCCCACTTGGAGAGTCAGTCCCTTTAACCTCCTGTTTGGCCCAGTTTGCAATTTCTGCGGAAGATGAACAGGAATAGCGAGAACCAATGAGAGACTAGCTGGAGGTGTCTGGACGGGCAAATTTAACTCTCATTTCCCACCAGGAAGAGGAAATAACCAAAGGCTCAGCATGCCGTGCCGGAACCAGATTAGGGCCTGAAGACATCCTGCGGTGTTGCGGCCAGGTCACAAGAAAGCGAGTTGAAGAAAGGAGCTCAGGGGCACTGTAATTCACAAACCTGCAGAGTTATAAATGACAGCTATCGTCCAAAAATAGACTGAAGTAAGGCTGCCAAGAGGACTTGAAAGCGGGGCAGAATTGTAGGAAACCGATTTCAGGAGGTAGACTGGAATTGCATTGAAAGCAGAGGAAAAGAGGCAGAACGTCCACAATGATGCACTTGGCCAAAAAGGGCATATGCGTTTTTTCCTGAATATATTCAGGAAAAAACGCATACGCCCTTTTTGGCCAACCAAGCAAGCTTGCAAAGGAAATCTGCACTACAATGAAGTCTCACTTCCCCCCGGTCAAAAGGGCCATCTGAAAAAAGTGTAAAATCCAGAAAGGCAGGACAGGCCATGGAGAACTGGGAGCCTTGTTATGCTGATGGGCGGGATGTAAATTGCCAACAACCACTCGGGAGAAGTGTATGGTGTTTCCTGAAACATCTAAAAAACAAAGCAACAGAGCCTAGGGCACTTCCACTTATGGTCCTATAGCTTAGGGAAATTAAATTCAAAAAGACACAGCCACCCCAAAGTTTGGAACGGCTCTGTTTACAAGAACCTCGTTTACAGTACAAGTTCAACATCGCAGAAAGTGAAAAATGGATAAAGAACTTGTGGTACTTACGTACAATGCAGTATCACTCAGCAATGAAATCTATGTCATCAGGCCCGTAGCAGCATAATGAGTGGATTCAGGTACGATGATTCTACCTGAAATAAGTCACACAGAAAAAGTAACATCATAAGATATCACTAATACACGGAATGTAAACTTGGCTACACAGGAACTGAATTACAGAACAGAACAGGGTCTCAAATTTAGAAAACCAACTTATGCTTGCTTAAGGGGAAAGGTGAGTTGGGGTGCTGCATAAAACCAGAGATTGAAATGAGCACAGATAAAGTTCCTTAAGCCAAATATGGAATAGACAAGAGCTACTCCTTGCTCAACGAAATGGACTCAACACCGCATATTAAATGCCTAAGAATGTACCTGACTAGTAAGTATCTTAAAACCTATGGATTGCTATGTCTCCGAAAGAGAATCAAGCATGTGTACAGGGGCATAAACGCAGCAGTGATAGGATTGGAGAGGTTCAGTGAGCAAATGAAGACCCTTTGAAGTCATATTGCATGGTACCCATTCCACGGGTTTCAACTACCCAGGTTTAAGGTATTCTTCCTTCAGCTAAAACATGCATGTGGGACTTAGAGTATGATCAACCATGTGATCGGGAGACGTGTTCAAATATGTCTCAGTTTTCGTACCCTGGTACTCGGGTGCAACATTCCAGACGCTTTACTAACACTCTCCCCACTTGGAGAGTCAGTCCCTTTAACCTCCTGTTTGGCCCAGTTTGCAATTTCTGTGGAAGATGAACAGGAATAGCGAGAACCAATGAGAGACTAGCTGGAGGTGTCTGGATGGGCAAATTTAACTCTCATTTCCCACCAGGAAGAGGAATTAACCAAAGGCTCAGCGTGCCGTGCCAGAACCAGATTAGGGCCTGAAGCCATCCTGCGGTGTTGCGGCCAGGTCACAAGAAAGCGAGTTGAAGAAAGGAGCTCAGGGGCACTGTAATTCACAAACCTGCAGAGTTATAAATGACAGCTATCTTCCAAAAATAGACTGAAGTAAGGCTGCCAAGAGGACTTGAAAGCGGGGCAGAATTGCAGGAAACCGATTTCAGGAGGTAGACTGGAATTGCATTGCAAGCATAGGAAAAGAGGCAGAACGTCCACAATGATGCACTTGGCCAAAAAGGGTGTATGCGTTTTTTCCTGAATATATTCAGGAAAAAACGCATACGCCCTTTTTGGCCAACCAAGCAAGCTTGCAAAGGAAATCTGCACTACAATGAAGTCTCACTTCCCCCCGGTCAAAAGGGCCATCTGAAAAAAGTGTAAAATCCAGAAAGGCAGGACAGGCCATGGAGAACTGGGAGCCTTGTTATGCTGAATGGCGGGATGTAAATTGCCAACAACCACTCGGGAGAAGTGTATGGTGTTTCCTGAAACATCTAAAAAACAAAGCAACAGAGCCTAGGGCACTTCCACTTATGGTCCTATAGCTTAGGGAATTTAAAATCAAAAAGACACAGCCACCCCAAAGTTTCGAACGGCTCTGTTTACAAGAACCTCGTTTACAGTAGAAGTTCAACATCGCAGAAAGTGAAAAATGGATAAAGAACTTGTGGTACTTACGTACAATGCAGTATCACTCAGCAATGAAATCTATGTCATCAGGCCCTTAGCAGCACAATGAGTGGATTCAGGTACGATGATTCTAACTGAAATAAGTCACACAGAAAAAGAAACATCATAAGATATCACTAATACACGGAATGTAAACTTGGCTACACAGGAACTGAATTACAGAACAGAACAGGGTCTCAAATTTAGAAAACCAACTTATGCTTGCTTAAGGGGAAAGGTGAGTTGGGGTGCTGCATAAAACCAGAGATTGAAATGAGCACAGATAAAGTTCCTTAAGCCAAATATGGAATAGACAAGAGCTACTCCTTGCTCAACGAAATGGACTCAACACCGCATATTAAACGCCTAAGAACGTACCTGACTAGTAAGTATCTTAAAACCTATGGATTGCTATGTCTCCGAAACAGAATCAAGCATGTGTACAGGGGCATAAACGCAGCAGTGATAGGATTGGAGAGGTTCGGTGAGCAAATGAAGACCCTTTGAAGTCATATTGCATGGTACCCATTCCACGGGTTTCAACTACCCAGGTTTTAGGTATTCTTCCTTCAGCTAAAACATGCATGTGGAACCCAAGTATGATCAACCATGTGAACGGGAGACGTGTTCAAATATGTCTCAGTTTTCCTCCCCTGGTACTCGGGTGCAACATTCCAGACGCTTTACTAACACTCTTCCCACTTGGAAAGTCAGCGCCTTTAACCTCCTGTTTGTCCCAGTTTGCAATTTCTGCGGAAGATGAACAGGAATAGCGAGAACCAATGAGAGGCTAGCTGGAGGTGTCTGGACGGGCAAATTTAACTCTCATTGCCCACCAGGAAGAGGAAATAACCAAAGGCTCAGCGTGCCGTGCCGGAACAAGATTAGGGCCTGAAGCCATCGTGCGGTGTTGCGGCCAGCTCAAAAGAAAGCGAGTTGAAGAAAGGAGCTCAGGGGCACTGTAATTCACAAACCTGCAGAGTTATAAATGACAGCTATCGTCCAAAAATAGACTGAAGTAAGGCTGCCAAGAGGACTTGAAAGCGGGGCAGAATTGCAGGAAACCGATTTCAGGAGGTAGACTGGAATTGCATTGAAAGCATAGGAAAAGAGGCAGAACGTCCACAATGATGCACTTGGCCAAAAAGGGCGTATGCGTTTTTTCCTGAATATATTCAGGAAAAAACGCATACGCCCTTTTTGGCCAACCAAGCAAGCTTGCAAAGGAAATCTGCACTACAATGAAGTCTCACTTCCCCCCGGTCAAAAGGGCCATCTGAAAAAAGTGTAAAATCCAGAAAGGCAGGACAGGCCATGGAGAACTGGGAGCCTTGTTATGCTGAAGGGCGGGATGTAAATTGCCAACAAACACTCGGGAGAAGTGTATGGTGTTTCCTGAAACATCTAAAAAACAAAGCAACAGAGCCTAGGGCACTTCTACTTATGGTCCTATAGCTTAGGGAATTTAAAATCAAAAAGACACAGCCACCCCAAAGTTTCGAACGGCTCTGTTTACAAGAACCTCGTTTACAGTACAAGTTCAACATCGCAGAAAGTGAAAAATGGATAAAGAACTTGTGGTACTTACGTACAATGCAGTATCACTCAGCAATGAAATCTATGTCATCAGGCCCGTAGCAGCATAATGAGTGGATTCAGGAACGATGATTCTAACTGAAATAAGTCACACAGAAAAAGAAACATCATAAGATATCACTAATACACGGAATGGAAACTTGGCTACACAGGAACTGAATTACAGAACAGAACAGGGTCTCAAATTTAGAAAACCAACTTATGCTTGCTTAAGGGTAAAGGTGAGTTGGGGTGCTGCATAAAACCAGAGATTGAAATGAGCACAGATAAAGTTCCTTAAGCCAAATATGGAATAGACAAGAGCTACTCCTTGCTCAACGAAATGGACTCAACACCGCATATTAAACGCCTAAGAATGTACCTGACTAGTAAGTATCTTAAAACCTATGGATTGCTATGTCTCCGAAAGAGAATCAAGCATGTGTACAGGGGCATAAACGCAGCAGTGATAGGATTGGAGAGGTTCGGTGAGCAAATGAAGACCCTTTGAAGTCATATTGCATGGTACCCATTCCACGGGTTTCAAATACACAGGTTTAAGGTATTCTTCCTTCAGCTAAAACATGCATGTGGAACCCAAGTATGATCAACCATTTGAACGGGAGACGTGTTCAAATATGTCTCAGTTTTCCTCCCCTGGTACTCGGGTGCAACATTCCAGACGCTTTACTAACACTCTCCCCACTTGGAAAGTCAGCGCCTTTAACCTCCTGTTTGGCCCAGTTTGCAATTTCTGCGGAAGATGAACAGGAATAGCGAGAACCAATGAGAGACTAGCTGGAGGTGTCTGGACGGGCAAATTTAACTCTCATTTCCCACCAGGAAGAGGAAATAACCAAAGGCTCAGCATGCCGAGCCGGAACGAGATTAGGGCCTGAAGACATCCTGCGGTGTTGCGGCCAGGTCACAAGAAAGCGAGTTGAAGAAAGGAGCTCAGGGGCACTGTAATTCACAAAGCTGCAGAGTTATAAATGACAGCTATCGTCCAAAAATAGACTGAAGTAAGGCTGCCAAGAGGACTTGAAAGCGGGGCAGAATTGCAGGAAACCGATTTCAGGAGGTAGACTGGAATTGCATTGAAAGCAGAGGAAAAGAGGCAGAACGTCCACAATGATGCACTTGGCCAAAAAGGGCGTATGCGTTTTTTCCTGAATATATTCAGGAAAAAACGCATACGCCCTTTTTGGCCAACCAAGCAAGCTTGCAAAGGAAATCTGCACTACAATGAAGTCTCACTTCCCCCCGGTCAAAAGGGCCATCTGAAAAAAGTGTAAAATCCAGAAAGGCAGGACAGGCCATGGAGAACTGGGAGCCTTGTTATGCTGATGGGCGGGATGTAAATTGCCAACAACCACTCGGGAGAAGTGTATGGTGTTTCCTGAAACATCTAAAAAACAAAGCAACAGAGCCTAGGGCACTTCCACTTATGGTCCTATAGCTTAGGGAAATTAAATTCAAAAAGACACAGCCACCCCAAAGTTTGGAACGGCTCTGTTTACAAGAACCTCGTTTACAGTACAAGTTCAACATCGCAGAAAGTGAAAAATGGATAAAGAACTTGTGGTACTTACGTACAATGCAGTATCACTCAGCAATGAAATCTATGTCATCAGGCCCGTAGCAGCATAATGAGTGGATTCAGGTACGATGATTCTACCTGAAATAAGTCACACAGAAAAAGAAACATCATAAGATATCACTAATACACGGAATGTAAACTTGGCTACACAGGAACTGAATTACAGAACAGAACAGGGTCTCAAATTTAGAAAACCAACTTATGCTTGCTTAAGGGGAAAGGTGAGTTGGGGTGCTGCATAAAACCAGAGATTGAAATGAGCACAGATAAAGTTCCTTAAGCCAAATATGGAATAGACAAGAGCTACTCCTTGCTCAACGAAATGGACTCAACACCGCATATTAAACGCCTAAGAATGTACCTGACTAGTAAGTATCTTAAAACCTATGGATTGCTATGTCTCCGAAAGAGAATCAAGCATGTGTACAGGGGCATAAACGCAGCAGTGATAGGATTGGAGAGGTTCGGTGAGCAAATGAAGACCCTTTGAAGTCATATTGCATGGTACCCATTCCACGGGTTTCAAATACCCAGGTTTAAGGTATTCTTCCTTCAGCTAAAACATGCATGTGGAACCCAGAGTATGATCAACCATGTGAACGGGAGACGTGTTCAAATATGTCTCAGTTTTCCTCCCCTGGTACTCGGGTGCAACATTCCAGACGCTTTACTAACACTCTCCCGACTTGGAGAGTCAGTGCCTTTAACCTCCTGTTTGGCCCAGTTTGCAATTTCTGCGGAAGATGAACAGGAATAGCGAGAACCAATGAGAGGCTAGCTGGAGGTGTCTGAACGGGCAAATTTAACTCTCATTTCCCACCAGGAAGAGGAATTAACCAAAGGCTCAGCGTGCCGTGCCGGAACCAGATTAGGGCCTGAAGCCATCCTGCGGTGTTGCGGCCAGGTCACAAGAAAGCGAGTTGAAGAAAGGAGCTCAGGGGCACTGTAATTCACAAACCTGCAGAGTTATAAATGACAGCTATCGTCCAAAAATAGACTGAAGTAAGGCTGCCAAGAGGACTTGAAAGCGGGGCAGAATTGCAGGAAACCGATTTCAGGAGGTAGACTGGAATTGCATTGAAAGCATAGGAAAAGAGGCAGAACGTCCACAATGATGCACTTGGCCAAAAGGGCGTATGCGTTTTTTCCTGAATATATTCAGGAAAAAACGCATACGCCCTTTTTGGCCAACCAAGCAAGCTTGCAAAGGAAATCTGCACTACAATGAAGTCTCACTTCCCCCCGGTCAAAAGGGCCATCTGAAAAAAGTGTAAAACCCAGAAAGGCAGGACAGGCCATGGAGAACTGGGAGCCTTGTTATGCTGATGGGCGGGATGTAAATTGCCAACAGACACTCGGGAGATGTGTATGGTGTTTCCTGAAACATCTAAAAAACAAAGCAACAGAGCCTAGGGCACTTCCACTTATGGTCCTATAGCTTAGGGAAATTAATATCAAAAAGACACAGCAACCCCAAAATTTGGGATGGCTCTTTTTACAGAAATCTCTTCTATGGCACAAGTTAAATATCCCAGAGAGCAAATAATGGATAAAGAAGTTGCGGTACTTATGTACAACAGAATACCACTCAGCAATGAAATCTATGTCACCAGGCCCGTACCAGCATAATGAGTGCATTGAGGCACGATGATTCTAAGTGAAATAAGTCACACAGAAAAAGAAACATCATAAGGTATCACTAATACACGGAATGTGAACTTGGCTACACATGAACTGAATTACAAAACAGAACAGGGTCTCAAGTTTAGAAAACCAACTTATGCCTGCGTAAGGGGGAAGGTGAGTTGGGGTGCTGCATAAAAGCAGAGTTTGAAATTAGCACAGATACCGTTCCATAAGCCAAATATGTAATAGACAAGAGCTACCCCTTGCTCAACGAAATGGATTCAACAATGAGGTATCACCTCACACCTGGTAGAATAGGCATCATTGAAAATCTACAAACAAAAAATGCTGGAAAGGGTGTGGAGAAAAAGAACCCTCTTCCACTATTGTTGGGAATATAAATTGATACAGTCATTATGGAGAACAATATGGAATTTCTTAAGAAACTAACAATAGAATTACCATATGATACAGCAATCCCAGTACTGGACATATACCCAGACAAAACCATAAATCAAAAAGAGTCATTCACCGCAATGTTCATTGCATCACTATTTACAATATCGAGGTAATGGAAGCAACCTAAATGCCCACAGACAGACGAATGCATAAAGCTGTGGTACATATATAAAATGGAATATTACTAAGCCATGAAAAGGAATGAAATTGGGTCATTTGTAGAGACGTCGATGGATCTAGAGACTGTCATACAGAGTGAAGTAAGTCAGAAAGAGAAAAACAAATCTTGTATATTCATGCATATATGTGGAACCTAGAAAAACTGTACAGATTAACCATTTTGCAAGGCATAAATAGAGCAACAGATGTAGACAACAAACGTATGGACAACAAGGGGGGAAAGCTGTTGGGGGGGTGGTGGTGGGAGGAGTTGAGAGACTGGGATTGGCATGTATACATTTATATGTATAAAATAGATAACCAATAAGAACCTGCTGTATAAAAATATAAAATAAAATTCAAAATTAAAAAGAAATAAAATTTAAAAAATAAAACAGAAAAAACAATTATTCCCTGCACATACATGTATTTATATGAATAAATTATTTCCATGCTTATATCTGTAAATACAAAAAAGAGGAATAAAATCTACCTTGAACCAAAAACGAAAAAGAGAAAAAAAACACAGAACCCACCAGTTACACAGAGGAAAACCGTATCAGGCACTTGCTCCAGTTGTAAACAATTCTGAAGTTGGTCAGTGGTGGGGAATCGTCTCCCATTCAGCCAGCAGCCCCCACGCAACAAGCGTCCTCATTGCAAAGCTGGGGCACCGTGCCGAGGCATCTGTGAGTAAACGTGAGCTGAGCCCCAGGCCAGTTGCTGCTGAACTATTCCCACCCGTCCCAGGTAAAACACCTGAATATATACAAGGACTTGAAAGCCTAGAGGAAGGGCCATAGAGCCACACGAGTGACAGCATGCCGGCCGACTTGGTGCCTGCAGGCCAGCCAGGATGGTCCTGGCCCTGGGTGCTCTTCTGGAAGATTTCCATTTCCCTGCCTGAGATACCCGTCCTGTCCCTGCCCCCACTGCTTTTTTCCTTCCTCACCTCTGCCCAGGGAGAAATTCCAGCAGCAGGTATGGGTGACACACCCTCTTCTTTAGCAGGTGGCAGCCTGGCAACTGCTGCAGAAAGTCCAGCAGAGCCCCACTCACACTGGGCCACCCACAAAGCCGTGGCCTCTCACTCCCTCCCACCAGCCCAGCCCCGAGACTGCTGACAGGGCAGAGAAAATGGCGTCAGGCACGGCTGCAGGGGCTCTTGCTGCCTGGAGTGGTATTTATATTGATCTCAACCCAGGCACACCTGGGGAGGGCTGGCCGGCACGGTAAGGCTGCCCAGGTCAGCCAATCATCACCCCTCAGGGGCTCACAGTTGCAGAAAATGGAACTTGCTGAACCGGCCAGGTCCAAGGAACAGGTGTGGGCTCCTGAGAGTCAGGATAGACAAGGGGCTGCAGCTTTGGCTTGTTTTCTAATCATTTTATCTGGCCCATGAGTGGGAGACAACTTCAAGAAAACCCTCTCCTAATGAGAGGAACCCAGGAGTCAGGGAGAGGAGGGGTGGGTGGTGGTTGGAGACAGAGGCCTGGTGCCCCGGGTGCAGTGGAAGTCTCTGGAAGACCAGGTGGAGGGAGGCCTCACGGAGTGATGCCCAGGGTCACAGACCTGTTGCAGCTGCTGTTTGTTAGTTCAAGTCCTGCTCTGAGGTGCTCTGTGTCAGCTCTGAGCGACAGGTGAGCTGGGGGTGCTCTGCAATGAGGGCTATGTGCACGGTTCCTGTGTGCCCAGCCCTGCCACGGTACCTGCAAGGGTAGCTCTGTATCCTGGGAGGGGCCTGACCACGAGAGCCCCGTGGGCTGGGGTGGGGGTGGGGTACCTGCCCAGGTGAGCTCCATATTCTGGGATTGGTCTGACCACGAGAGCCCCATGGGCTGCTGGGGACCTGGTAAAGGATGTCAGGACAGTCAGTGAAGCCATCGAGGATATACCTCCAGTTGCTCCTAATTCCTACACCCTGCTGGTCATTCTACCAACCACCAGGACATGGTATTCTGTATTAGTCTTCAATGATGCCTTCTTTTGTATTCCATTAGTCCCAGAGTCACAAGAAATTTTGGCTTGTGAGTGGCAGGACTCAACATACAACTAAAACAATACTTCTGGGCCGTCTGGCCCCAAGGGTGCAAAAATTCCCACACCATCTTTGGGGAAAGCTTAGCTAAAGACCTAAAAGTTCTACCTCTGGAAAAGGAAACCCTCCTTCAATATGCAGACGACATTCTGATCACCAGCCCTACTAAGGAGGCCTCTGAACTACCAAGCCAATAAAGGATAGAAGTTGTCCAAGAAAAAGCTCAAATATCACAGACTGCGGTGACCTGCCTGGGCTTCATTCTCACAGAAGGTCAGAGAAGCCCATCCCAGGAAAGGGAAGAAACCATTTTCAGCCTTACCCCTTTCTAAAACTAGAAGACAGCTTAGGGGTTCCTGGGGAGGCCAGGGTTTGCTGCTTCTGGATCCCTAGCTACAGTCTACTAGCTGGGCCTCTATATGAAACACTGAAAGGAAAAGATGATGATCCTTTTGAATAGAATCCAGAAGTGGCCTTTCAAGAATGGAAAGAGCAGTCAATTCAGACCCTTGCCCTGGAACTCCCTAATTTAGCTAAACCCTTTGACCTTTACATTCCCGGTGAAAGGTGAATCGCCATTGGAGAATTAGTGCAAAAACTGGGACCACTTGAAATGGAACAATGCAAGAATGCCATCCAGGTAGGATAAACTACGGTCACTAAGGGGCTTGGCCCACTGCCACATCTGGCCAAGATACTGGCGGTATCTAAAAACCTGGAAATCAGCAGCCCAAAAGGCCACCTCCCTCCTAAGGGAAAAGGACCCCACGTGGTGATCCTAACCACCAACCATGCCCTGAAGTTGCAGGGTTCGCTCCGTGGGCACACCGACCTCGAGTGAGGAGGCCCTCCAACTCCAACATCCAGAGAGATAACCGGGGGCAACAGGGCACCATGACGACTCGTGTGAACATCACTTGACCTGGAGTTTCTCTCATAAAACAACAAGAGTGTGTCCCAAAAGAGTAGACTACTGCTTGCAGGACTTACTGCACCCAGAGGGGAGCTAATAATCTTGGCGGGGGAACAGTATACCACACTGTCACCATAGAAAAGCCTACAGACACCGTGATGATGGTGGCCAATAAGACCGGCTGGACTCCTGTTTACTTCAAAAGGCTGTTGACTCAGTAGCCATCATGGTCCTTGATCACCACTGACCCTGGACTGTCTGGGAGTTGAGCGGGCAGGGCTCTGACACCTGGTGCTGTTTGTACGTTAATTCAGGGGCCTAACTGAAGAAAGCGCAGACTACTGGTCAGAGCATCTAGGCTGGCAGAGACGGTCAGCCTAAGGTGGCCGAACAAATGTGGGGCGGGGTGAAACCGGCCCCCACAGCGTCTCTGCACATCTCTTTCCTGGACCCTTAAAGGTCATTAGAATCTATAACACTTCCAATGCTGGTGCTCAGGTGGACGAGCAGGGAGGCAGGGGTCCTGGGGACAATCAACGTCACCGGGAGGCTGCTGGGGAGAAGCTCTGACCCTCGCCCCAGGGTATGAGGGCTCCCAACTCAGCACTCAGCAGTTACAGAAGAAGGGTCTGCACCCTCAGCACTCCAAGAATGAGGAACGGGACAAAAGGCAGAGGAGGGGTTTGTCCCCAGCAAAGCCCATTAAAAATCCCTGGGAGATAAAAATAGAATCTGGGCAATAAAGTCAAGTCTAACCTTTTTTATCCTTTGTGCTTTGTCTAATTTCACGTGCTCCTAGGGTCCCGCATGCAGAGGTTCCACACCCGGCACTTCAGACCAGATTTCCTAGTGCAGAATGGCTGGGTCGACACCTCAGCTCCTGGGGCCCAGTGCAGACTCCACGATATAGAGCCTGAGCTACAGCCAACCCGGCCCTCGAGAGCTCCGCCGCCTCCCTCCCTCCCACTGACTCTGACAGGATCTCTACACAGCAGCCCAGCCCACAGCCCACGGGGTAGTGCATGCTCTCACCTCTCCATTCTCTGATCAAAATATAAAGTTTCCTTTGCTTGTGAACCAAACTCAGTCTCGATCTGTTGGCCCCAATGACACTGGGCAGGGGGACACTTGTTGGGGTCCACTCTGGAGGATCAGTAACAGAAATTGAGACTATTGTAACCTCAATGAACAGATGTGTGAGCCAAACTGTAGTTAACATAGAACAGTGTATAAGGCTCGGGTAAAATAAGATGTTTTTAACACTTCCATTTGATATTTCCATCACTTTTTATAAGCAAGTTCAGTGAAAAGGTTTGTCTTATTTGTCAGGTCAATATTAGAGAAACGAAGTGATTTCTTTCCAAGGATGTACAGCTAATAATCTTGGTTAAACCTTCAATCTTGTTTTAAATGCTTTTCCATTGAAAATGATACCTCTCTTTCAGCTCCCCCATTTCTGAGAAGTATAAAATCTTATAATTTATTATTACCAAAGGGGAAAGGTGGGAGGAGGGATAAATTAACAGTTTGGAATGAACACATACACACTGCTATGTATAAAATAGATCATCAACAAGGAACTACTGTATAGCACAGGGAACTACACTCAACATTTTGCAATAACCTATAAGGGGAAATAATCTGAAAAAGAATAGATATTTTTATTGACATCATCTATCAATGACAGTTAAAGTGTAGCCTAAGGGAAGCTGGTGGTGAGTGCTTCTGACCCTGAAGACTTCAATCATCTAAAGTTTGGACTCTGCCTACTTCCCAAGGCCCTTAATGAACATATGTGTAGCCGTAGCTTAAAAACTTCCCCAGTTTGGGTTTCGGGGAGACACTGATTTTGAAAAAGCCCTGGTGTTCTCCTTACATGAATGGGACTCTTCCTACTGCTAAAACATGTCTGTCACACCCAGAGGATGGTATACCGTCTGATCGGGAAGAGTTTGGAAAAGGCATCTCATCTCCTCATCTCCTGGTGCTCGGGTTCACCCCTCCAGCGTCTTTACTAACAGTCTCCCCACTTGGAGATGTCAGCACTGTCAACATCCTGTTGCGTACAGTTTGGAATTTGTCCAGAGGATGAAGCGGAAGGATGAGGAACAATGAGAGACAAGTCCTAGGTGTTCAGACAGGCACATGTCACTCTAATTTCCAATCAGGAAGACGAATTGACCAAAGGCTAGGGTTGCCCATGGAAACAGTATAGGGCTTGAGGAAATCCCGCTGCTTTGTGGCCAGTTCCCATAAACACGAGTTGAACAATGGAACTCAGGGGCAGTAAAATTCACAAAACTGCAGAGTTGAAAATATCCATCACTGAAAAATGTCTTGAGGAAAGTCAGAGAAAAGGACTTGTAAGCAAGGGAGAATGGCAGGAAAGGGATTTGAGGAGGTAGAAAGGACTCGCCATTAAGCACAAGAAAAGGAGCTGAACATTGCCAACATTGCAGTTGGCCAAAAAGGGTGTATGCGTTCTTTTCTGTATATATTCAAGAAAAGGGCATACACTTTTTTAGCCAACCAAACAGGTGGGCACTGGAAGTCAATACTACAAAAGATATCACTTCGCATCAGTCAGAAGAGCCATCCTCATAAAGCGTAAACAACAGAAATGCAGGACAGGGCAACGAGAAGAGGGAGCCCTGTGAGACTTATAGTGGAAATGTATATTGCCAACGGCCATTCTGGAGAAGTGTATTGTGTTTACTAAAGCATCTAAAAAATGAGCTACAGAGCATAGGGCACTTGCACTCATGGGCGTATATCTTGGGAAAAACAAAAATCGAGAGGACACAGGCACCCCAATGTTTACCCCCTCTCTGTTTAAAAGATCCTCGACTAGGATATAACTTAAATGTCTCTGGAGGGAAAAAATGGATAGAGATGTGGTACTTAGGTAGAGTGGAATATTATTCAGCCTGGAAATCAATGAAATATGGCCAGTTGTAACAACTCCGGAGGAGTTACGTATGATCATTCTAAGTGACAGAATTCAAAAAGAAAAAGACACATATCATAAGATATCACTTAAAGGTGGAATCCAAAATGGCTACACATGAAATAAATTACAAAACAAAAACATAGTCAAATATGTAGAAAACACGCATAAGGCTGCTAAACGGGAAAGGTGGGGAGGGGTGAGGCATCAACCAGGAGGTTGAAATTAGCAAAGATACCATTCCAAATACCAAACTGATAATCAACAAGGCCTACACGGTAGCTAAAAGAACTGCACTCAGCACACTCAAGTCACCGGAAAAGAATATATACGACTGGTAAGAATCTGAAAAAGAATTTATTGATGTCTCTCTGTACGCGAATCAAGTGGATGTACAGCAGCAAGAAACAGAGCTTTGAAAATCAGCTGTAACCAATATAGTAATAAATTGAAAAAAATAAACGACAGAGAGACAGAGAAAACCTCTTACAACTTTTCCTCAGGGACGGTGATGCAACATGGATTGAACACATCTAGACCCACAGCAGGATGAGACATAAGGCTGGAAACTGTTTGCGCTAAGAGAAATGTGAGGTTGGGTGAGGAAATGCACACCCTTTAAAGTAATACTACCTGGTACCCATTCAATGGGTCCCAAATCTGCAGGTTCAAGGGATCTTCCTACAGCTAAAACATGCATGGAAAACCCAGAGGACTGTACACCATGTGATCGGGAGATGTGTCTAAAATGCACCTCATTTATCCTCTCCTGGTGCTCCTGTTCACCATTCCAGCCACGCTACTTAGAATCTCCCCACTTGGAGAATCAGCACATTTAAACTTCTGTTTCACACATTTTGCAAATTGTGAGGAGGATGAACGGGAAGAGGGGGAACCAATGAGAGAAGAGTTGTAGGGGTTTGGACGGGCACATATCACTCTAATTTCCCATTAAGAATAAGAATTAAAGAAAGGCTCAGCCTGCCTCGCCGGAGCCAAAATAGGGCCTGAAGCAATCCTGCGGGTTTGAGGCCAGCTCACAAAAGAGCAACTTAAAAAATGGAGCTCAGGGTCACTGCAATTCACAAACCTGCAGAGTTATAAATGAAAACTAACGTCCAAAAATATGTTGAGGTAAGGCAAAGAAGAGGATCTGAATGCAAGACAGAATTGCAAGAAACAGATTTCAAGAGATAGATTGGACTCGTCTTTAACGCACATGAAAAGCGGCAGAATTTCGACAATGATGCAGTTGGCCCAAAAGGGCGTATGCGTTTTTTCCTGATTATATCCAGGAAAAAACGCATACGCACTTTATGGGCAACGAAGCAAGCAAGCAATGCAAATGTGCACAACAAAGAAGTCTCACTTCCCACCGGTCAAAAGGGCCATCCTAAAAAATTGTAAAAACCAGAAATGCAGGACAGGCCATGGAGAACAGGGAGCCTTTATACGCTGATGGGCAGTGTGTGAACTGCCGAGAGCCACTCTGGAGAAGTGTATGGTGGTTCCTAAATCATCTAAAAAACAGAGCTACAGAGCATAGGACACTTCCAATCATGGGAGTATATCTAGGGAAGTCTAAAAATCAACAAGACACAAGCACACCACAGTTTAGGGCTACTCTGTTTACAAGAACCTCAACTTCAGTACACCTTAAATATCCCAGGAAAGAGAACAATGGATAAAGAAGATGTGGTACTTATGTACAATGGAATATCTCTTCACCATGAAATCAATGTAATAAGGCTAGTAGAAGGATAAAGAGTGGATTTAGGTCCGATAATACTACTTGAAATAAGTCAAACAGAAAAAGAAACATATCATAAGATATCACTTATAGAGGGAGGGTAAATATGGCTGCACAAGAAATGAATTACAGAACAGAACAGTGTCTCACATTTAGAAAACACACTTATGTCAGCTTAAGGGGAAAGGAGAGGTGGGGTGATGCATAAAACCAGAGTTTGAAATTAGCACAGATACCGTTCAATAAACCAAATAGGTATTAGACAAGATCTACACCTTGCTCAATGAACAGGCCTCAACACACCCTATACACCGCAGAGAAATATATCTGAGGAATAAGAATCTTAAAACCCATGTATTGATATATCTCCATAAGGGAATCAAGTGTGTGCAGAGCGGCACAAACACAGCAGTGAAAAGGAGCTAAACCCCATTATAGAAATAAATTTTAAAAACAAAACGCTGAAACAATGAAAGAGAGAAAAATTCTTACAAAATTCGCTCAGGGGCTGTGATGCAACCTGGATTGACCACATATAAACCCACAGCTGGATAAGACATAAGGCTGGACACTTGGGGCTGACAGGATTGGTGAGCTTTGGTGAGCAACTGCCGAAAGTTTAATGCAATACTTCATGCTACTCAGTCCAAGGGTCCCAACACTCCAGGTTGAAGGGAATCTTCCTACAGCTAAACCATGCTTGGGAAACCCAGCGACTGGTATACCATATGATCGGGAAAGGTTTCTAAAACGCACCTCATTTTTCCTCTCCTGGGGCTCCGGATCGACATTCCAGCCGCTTTACTAACAACATCCCCACATGGAGTCAATGCCTTTAAGTTCTGGTATCGCACAGTCTGCAGTTAGTGAAGAGGATGAATGGGAATAGGGGGAACCAGTGAGAAACTAGCTGTAGCGGTTTCAATGGGCACATGTCACTCTAATATCACATCAGTAAGAAGAATTAACCAAAGGCACAGCAGGTGCCC
This sequence comes from Delphinus delphis, assembly GCF_949987515.2. Lineage (NCBI taxonomy): Eukaryota > Metazoa > Chordata > Mammalia > Artiodactyla > Delphinidae > Delphinus > Delphinus delphis. The sequence continues at coordinate 1,360,311 of NW_027192676.1, read as the reverse complement.
CAGAAGAAAAATAGGGCTTCAAGGAATCCTTTGGTTATGGGGCAATACCACAAAAATAAGAGCTAAAAAATGGAGCTAAGGGCCACTGCAATTCAAAAACCTGCAGAGTTATAAAGGCCAACTATTTTTAAAAAATATATTGAGGTAAGGCTATGAAGAGGCATTGAAAGAAAGGCAGAATTGCAGGAAACCGATTTCAGGAGGTAGACTGGAATTGCATTGAAAGCATATGAAGAGAGTCAGAAACTCGACAATGATGCACTTGGCCAAAAAGTGCGTATGCGTATTTTCCTGAATATATTCCTGAATATATTCAGGAAATTTCCTGAATATATTCAGGAAATTTCCTGAATATATTCAGGAAAAAACACATACGCCCTTTTTGGCCAACCAAGCAAGCTTGCAAAGGAAATCTGCACTACAATGAAGTCTCACTTCCCCCCGGTCAAAAGGGCCATCTGAAAAAAGTGTAAAATCCATAAAGGCACGACAGGCCATGGAGAACTGGGAGCCTTCTTATGCTGATGGGCGGGATGTAAATTGCCAACAGCCACTCTGGAGAAGTGTATGGTGTTTCCTGAAACATCTAAAAAACAAAGCAACAGAGCCTAGGGCACATCCACTTATGGTCCTATAGCTTAGGGAAATTAAAATCAAAAAGACACAGCCACCCCAAAGTTTGGGACGGCTCTGTTTACAAGAACCTCGTTTACAGTACAAGTTCAATATCGCAGAAAGTGAAAAATGGATAAAGAACTTGTGGTACTTACGTACAATGCAATATCACTCAGCAATGAAATCTATGTCATCAGGCCCGTAGCAGCATAATGAGTGGATGCAGGTATGATGATTCGAACTGAAATAAGTCACACAGAAAAGAAACATCATAAGGTATCACTAATACACAGAATGTGAACTTGGCTACACATGAACTGAATTACAAAACAGAACAGTGTCTCAAGTTTAGAAAACCAACTTATGCTTGCTTAAGGGGGAAGGTGAGTTGGGGTGCTGCACAAAACCAGAGATTGAAATGAGCACAGATAAAGTTCCTTAAGCCAAATATGGAATAGACAAGAGCTACTCCTTGCTCAACGAAATGGACTCAACACCCCATATTAAACGCCTAAGAATGTACCTGACTAGTAAGTAGTTTAAAACCTATGGATTGCTATGTCTCCGAAAGAGAATCAAGCATGTGTACAGGGGCATAAACGCAGCAGTGATAGGATTGGAGAGGTTCGGTGAGCAAATGAAGATCGTTTGAAGTCATATTGCATGGTACCCATTCCACGGGTTTCAACTACCCAGGTTTAAGGTATTCTTCCTTCAGCTAAAACATGCATGTGGAACCTAGAGTATGATCAACCATGTGATCGGGAGACGTGTTCAAATATGTCTCAGTTTTCGTACCCTGGTACTCGGGTACAACATTCCAGACGCTTACTAACACTCTCCCCACTTGGAGAGTCAGTCCCTTTAACCTCCTGTTTGGCCCAGTTTGCAATTTCTGTGGAAGATGAACAGGAATAGCGAGAATCAATGAGAGACTAGCTGGAGGTGTTAGGATGGGCAAATTTAACTCTCATTTCCCACCAGGAAGAGGAATTAACCAAAGGCTCAGCGTGCCGTGCCAGAACCATATTAGGGCCTGAAGACATCCTGCGGTGTTGCGGCCAGGTCACAAGAAAGCGAGTTGAAGAAAGGAGCTCAGGGGCACTGTAATTCACAAACCTGCAGAGTTATAAATGACAGCTATCGTCCAGAAATAGACTGAAGTAAGGCTGCCAAGAGGACTTGAAAGCGGGGCAGAATTGCAGGAAACCGATTTCAGGAGGTAGACTGGAATTGCATTGAAAGCATAGGAAAAGAGGCAGAACGTCCACAATGATGCACTTGGCCAAAAAGGGCGTATGCGTTTTTTCCTGAATATATTCAGGGAAAAACGCATACGCCCTTTTTGGCCAACCAAGCAAACTTGCAAAGGAAATCTGCACTACAATGAAGTCTCACTTCCCCCCGGTCAAAAGGGCCATCTGCAAAAAGTGTAAAATCCAGAAAGGCAGGACAGGCCATGGAGAACTGGGAGCCTTGTTATGCTGATGGGCGGGATGTAAATTGCCAACAACCACTCGGGAGAAGTGTATGGTGTTTCCTGAAACATCTAAAAAACAAAGCAACAGAACCTAGGGCACTTCCACTTATGGTCCTATAGCTTAGGGAAATTAAAATCAAAAAGACACAGCCACCCCAAAGTTTGGAACGGCTCTGTTTACAAGAACCTCGTTTACAGTACAAGTTCAACATCGCAGAAAGTGAAAAATGGATAAAGAAGTTGTGGTATTTACTTACAAAGCAATATCACTCAGCAATGAAATCTGTGTCATCAGGCCCTTAGCAGCACAATGAGTGGATTCAGGTATGATGATTCTAACTGAAATAAGTCACACAGAAAAAGAAACATCATAAGATATCAGTAATACACGGAATGTAAACTTGGCTACACAGGAACTGAATTACAGAACAGAACAGGGTCTCAAATTTAGAAAACCAACTTATGCTTGCTTAAGGGGAAAGGTGAGTTGGGGTGCTGCATAAAACCAGAGATTGAAATGAGCACAGATAAAGTTCCTTAAGCCAAATATGGAATAGACAAGAGCTACTCCTTGCTCAACGAAATGGACTCAACACCCCATATTAAACGCCTAAGAAGGTACCTGTCTAGTAAGTATCTTAAAACCTATGGATTGCTATGTCTCCGAAAGAGAATCAAGCATGTGTACAGGGGCATAAACGCAGCAGTGATAGGATTGGAGAGGTTCGGTGAGCAAATGAAGACCCTTTGAAGTCATATTGCATGGTACCCATTACACGGGTCTCAACTCTCCAGGTTTTAGGTATTCTTCCTTCAGCTAAAACATGCATGTGGAACCCAGAGTATGATCAACCGTGTGAACGGGAGACGTGTTCAAATATGTCTCAGTTTTCCTCCCCTGGTACTCGGGTGCAACATTCCAGACGCTTTACTAACACTCTCCCGACTTGGAGAGTCAGTCCCTTTAACCTCCTGTTTGGCCCAGTTTGCAATTTCTGCGGAAGGTGAACAGGAATAGCGAGAACCAATGAGAGACTAGCTGGAGGTGTCTGGACGGGCAAATTTAACTCTCATTTCCCACCAGGAAGAGGAATTAACCAAAGGCTCAGCGTGCCGTGCCGGAACCAGATTGGGGCCTGAAGCCATCCTGCGGTGTTGCGGCCAGCTCACAAGAAAGCGAGTTGTAGAAAGGAGCTCAGGGGCACTGTAATTCACAAACCTGCAGAGTTATAAATGACAGCTATCGTCCAAAAATATACTGAAGTAAGGCTGCCAAGAGGACTTGAAAGCGGGGCAGAATTGCAGGAAACCGATTTCAGGAGGTAGACTGAAATTGCATTGAAAGCATAGGAAAAGAGGCAGAACGTACACAATGATGCACTTGGCCAAAAAGGGCGTATGCGTTTTTTCCTGAATATATTCAGGAAAAAACGCATACGCCCTTTTTGGCCAACCAAGCAAGCTTGCAAAGGAAATCTGCACTACAATGAAGTCTCACTTCCACCTGGTCAAAAGGGCAATCTGAAAAAAGTGTAAAATCCATAAAGGCACGACAGGCCATGGAGAACTGGGAGCCTTCTTATGCTGATGGGCGGGATGTAAATTGCCAACAGCCACTCTGGAGAAGTGTATGGTGTTTCCTGAAACATCTAAAAAACAAAGCAACAGAGCCTAGTGCACTTCCACTTATGGTCCTATAGCTTAGGGAAATTAAAATCAAAAAGACACAGCCACCCCAAAGTTTGGGACGCCTCTGTTTACAAGAAACTCGTTTACCGTACAAGTTCAATATCACAGAAAGTGAAAAATGGATAAAGAACTTGAGGTACTTACGTACAATGCAGTATCACTCAGCAATGAAATCTATGTCATCAGGCCCTTAGCAGCATAATGAGTGGATTCAGGTACGATGATTCTAACTGAAATAAGTCACACAGAAAAAGAAACATCATAAGATATCAGTAATACACGGAATGTAAACTTGGCTACACAGGAACTGCATTCCAAAACAGAACAGGGTCTCAAATTTAGAAAACCAACTTATTCTTGCTTAAGGGTAAAGGTGAGTTGGGGTGCTGCATAAAACCAGAGATTGAAATGAGGACAGATAAAGTTCCTTAAGCCAAATATGGAATAGACAAGAGCTACTCCTTGCTCAACGAAATGGACTCAACACCCCATATTAAACGCCTAAGAATGTACCTGACTTGTAAGTATCTTAAAACCTATGGATTGCTATGTCTCCGAAAGAGAATCAAGCATGTGTACAGGGGCAAAAACGCAGCAGTGATAGGATTGGAGAGGTTCGGTGAGCAAATGAAGACCCTTTGAAGTCATATTGCATGGTACCCATTACACGGGTTTCAACTACCCAGGTTTTAGGTATTCTTCCTTCAGCTAAAACATGCATGTGGAACCCAAGTATGATCAACCATGTGATCGGGAGACGTGTTCAAATATGTCTCAGTTTTCGTACCCTGGTACTCGGGTGCAACATTCAAGACGCTTTACTAACACTCTCCCGACTTGGAGAGTCAGTCCCTTTAACCTCCTGTTTGGCCCAGTTTGCAATTTCTGCGGAAGATGAACAGGAATAGCGAGAACCAATGAGAGGCTAGCTGGAGGTGTCTGGATGGGCAAATTTAACTCTCATTTCCCACCAGGAAGAGGAATTAACCAAAGGCTCAGCATGCCAGGCCGGAACCAGATTAGGGCCTGAAGCCATCCTGCGGTGTTGCGGCCAGGTCACAAGAAAGCGAGTTGAAGAAAGGAGCTCAGGGGCACTGTAATTCACAAACCTGCAGAGTTATAAAAGACAGCTATCGTCCAAAAATAGACTGAAGTAAGGCTGCCAAGAGGACTTGAAAGCGGGGCAGAATTGCAGGAAACCGATTTCAGGAGGTAGACTGGAATTGCATTGAAAGCATAGGAAAAGAGGCAGAACGTCCACAATGATGCACTTGGCCAAAAAGGGCGTATGCGTTTTTTCCTGAATATATTCAGGAAAAAACGCATACGCCCTTTTTGGCCAACCAAGCAAGCTTGCAAAGCAAATCTGCACTACAATGAAGTCTCACTTCCCCCCGGTCAAAAGGGCCATCTGAAAAAAGTGTAAAATCCAGAAAGGCAGGACAGGCCATGGAGAACTGGGAGCCTTGTTATGCTGAAGGGCGTGATGTAAATTGCCAACAAACACTCGGGAGAAGTGTATGGTGTTTCCTGAAACATCTAGAAAACAAAGCAACAGAGCCTAGGGCACTTCCACTTATGGTCCTATAGCTTAGGGAAATTAAAATCAAAAAGACACAGCCACCCCAAAGTTTGGGACGCCTCTGTTTACAAGAACCTCGTTTACAGTACAAGTTCAACATCGCAGAAAGTGAAAAATGGATAAAGAAGTTGTGGTATTTACTTACAAAGCAATATCACTCAGCAATGAAATCTATGTCATCAGGCCCTTAGCATCACAATGAGTGGATTCAGGTATGATGATTCTAACTGAAATAAGTCACACAGAAAAAGAAACATCATAAGATATCAGTAATACACGGAATGTAAACTTGGCTACACAGGAACTGAATTACAGAACAGAACAGGGTCTCAAATTTAGAAAACCAACTTATGCTTGCTTAAGGGAAAAGGTGAGTTGGGGTGCTGCATAAAACCAGAGATTGAAATGAGCACAGATAAAGTTCCTTAAGTCAAATATGGAATAGACAAGAGCTACTCCTTGCTCAACGAAATGGACTCAACACCGCATATTAAACGCCTAAGAATGTACCTGACTAGTAAGTATCGTAAAACCTATGGATTGCTATGTCTCCAAAAGAGAATCAAGCATGTGTACAGGGGCATAAACGCAGCAGTGATAGGATTGGAGAGGTTCGGTGAGCAAATGAAGACCCTGTTAAATCACATTGCATGGTACCCATTACACGGGTTTCAACTACCCAGGTTTAAGGTATTCTTCCTTCAGCTAAAACATGCATGTGGAACCTAGAGTATGATCAACCATGTGAACGGGAGACGTGTTCAAATATGTCTCAGTTTTCCTCCCCTGGTACTCGGGTGCAGCATTCCAGACGCTTTACTAACACTCTCCCCACTTGGAGAGTCAGCGCCTTTAACCTCCTGTTTGGCCCAGTTTGCAATTTCTGCGGAAGATGAACAGGAATAGCGAGAACCAATGAGAGACTAGCTGGAGGTGTCTGAACGGGCAAATTTAACTCTCATTTCCCACCAAGAAGAGGAAATAACCAAAGGCTCAGCGTGCCGTGCCGGAACCAGATTAGGGCCTGAAGCCATCCTGCGGTGTTGCGGCCAGCTCACAAGAAAGCAAGTTGAAGAAAGGAGCTCAGGGGCACTGTAATTCACACACCTGCAGAGTTATAAATGACAGCTATCGTCCAAAAATAGACTGAAGTAAGGCTGCCAAGAGGACTTGAAAGCGGGGCAGAATTGCAGGAAACCGATTTCAGGAGGTAGACTGGAATTGCATTGAAAGCATAGGAAAAGAGGCAGAACGTCCACAATGATGCACTTGGCCAAAAAGGGCGTATGCGTTTTTTCCTGAATATATTCAGGAAAAAACGCATACGCCCTTTTTGGCCAACCAAGCAAGCTTGCAAAGGAAATCTGCACTACAATGAAGTCTCACCTCCCCCCGGTCAAAAGGGCCATCTGAAAAAAGTGTAAAACCCAGAAAGGCAGGACAGGCCATGGAGAACTGGGAGCCTTGTTATGCTGATGGGCGGGATGTAAATTGCCAACAACCACTCGGGAGAAGTGTATGGTGTTTCCTGAAACATCTAAAAAACAAAGCAACAGAACCTAGGGCACTTCCATTTATGGTCCTATAGCTTAGGGAAATTAAAATCAAAAAGACACAGCCACCCCAAAGTTTGGAACGGCTCTGTTTACAAGAACCTCGTTTACAGTACAAGTTCAACATCGCAGAAAGTGAAAAATGGATAAAGAAGTTGTGGTATTTACTTACAAAGCAATATCACTCAGCAATGAAATCTGTGTCATCAGGCCCTTAGCAGCACAATGAGTGGATTCAGGTATGATGATTCTAACTGAAATAAGTCACACAGAAACAGAAACATCATAAGATATCAGTAATACACGGAATGTAAACTTGGCTACACAGGAACTGAATTACAGAACAGAACAGGGTCTCAAATTTAGAAAACCAACTTATGCTTGCTTAAGGGTAAAGGTGAGTTGGGGTGCTGCATAAAACCAGAGATTGAAATGAGCACAGATAAAGTTCCTTAAGCCAAATATGGAATAGACAAGAGCTACTCCTTGCTCAACGAAATGGACTCAACACCCCATATTAAACGCCTAAGAATGTACCTGACTAGTAAGTATCTGAAAACCTATGGATTGCTATGTCTCCGAAAGAGAATCAAGCATGTGTACAGGGGCATAAACGCAGCAGTGATAGGATTGGAGAGGTTCGGTGAGCAAGTGAAGACCCTTTGAAATCATATTGCATGGTACCCATTCCACGGGTTTCAACTACCCAGGTTTAAGGTATTGTTCCTTCAGCTAAAACATGCATGTGGAACCCAGAGTATGATCAACCATGTGAACGGGAGACGTGTTCAAATATGTCTCAGTTTTCCTCCCCTGGTACTCGGGTGCAACATTCCAGACGCTTTACTAACACTCTCCCCACTTGGAGAGTCAGTCCCTTTAACCTCCTGTTTGGCCCAGTTTGCAATTTCTGCGGAAGATGAACAGGAATAGCGAGAACCAATGAGAGACTAGCTGGAGGTGTCTGAACGGGCAAATTTAACTCTCATTTCCCACCAGGAAGAGGAATTAACCAAAGGCTCAGCATGCCGGGCCGGAACCAGATTAGGGCCTGAAGCCATCCTGCGGTGTTGCGGCCAGGTCACAAGAAAGCGAGTTGAAGAAAGGAGCTCAGGGGCACTGTAATTCACAAACCTGCAGAGTTATAAATGACAGCTATCGTCCAAAAATAGACTGAAGTAAGGCTGCCAAGAGGACTTGAAAGCGGGGCAGAATTGCAGGAAACCGATTTCAGGAGGTAGACTGGAATTGCATTGAAAGCATAGGAAAAGAGGCAGAACGTCCACAATGATGCACTTGGCCAAAAAGGGCGTATGCGTTTTTTCCTGAATATATTGAGGAAAAAACGCATACGCCCTTTTTGGCCAACCAAGCAAGCTTGCAAAGGAAATCTGCACTACAATGAAGTCTCACTTCCCCCCGGTCAAAAGGGCCATCTGAAAAAAGTGTAAAATCCAGAAAGGCAACAGGCCATTGAGAACTGGGAGGCTTGTTATGCTGATGGGCGGGATGTAAATTGCCAACAGACACTCGGGAGAAGTGTATGGTGTTTCCTGAAACATCTAAAAAACAAAGCAACAGAACCTAGGGCACTTCCACTTATGGTCCTATAGCTTAGGGAAATTAAAATCAAAAAGACACAGCCACCCCAAAGTTTGGAACGGCTCTGTTTACAAGAACCTCGTTTACAGTACAAGTTCAACATCGCAGAAAGTGAAAAATGGATAAAGAAGTTGTGGTATTTACTTACAAAGCAATATCACTCAGCAATGAAATCTGTGTCATCAGGCACTTAGCAGCACAATGAGTGGATTCAGGTATGATGATTCTAACTGAAATAAGTCACACAGAAAAAGAAATATCATAAGATATCAGTAATACACGGAATGTAAACTTGGCTACACAGGAACTGAATTACAGAACAGAACAGGGTCTCAAATTTAGAAAACCAACTTATTCTTGCTTAAGGGTAAAGGTGAGTTGGGGTGCTGCATAAAACCAGAGATTGAAATGAGCACAGATAAAGTTCCTTAAGCCAAATATGGAATAGACAAGAGCTACTCCTTGCTCAACGAAATGGACTCAACACCCCATATTAAACGCCTAAGAATGTACCTGACTAGTAAGTATCTTAAAACCTATGGATTGCTATGTCTCCGAAAGAGAATCAAGCATGTGTACAGGGGCATAAACGCAGCAGTGATAGGATTGGAGAGGTTCGGTGAGCAAATGAAGACCCTTTGAAGTCATATTGCATGGTACCCATTACACGGGTCTTAACTCTCCAGGTTTAAGGTATTCTTCCTTCAGCTAAAACATGCATGTGGAACCCAAGTATGATCAACCATGTGAACGGGAGACGTGTTCAAATATGTCTCAGTTTTCCTCCCCTGGTACTCGGGTGCAACATTCCAGACGCTTTACTAACACTCTCCCCACTTGGAGAGTCAGCGCCTTTAACCTCCTGTTTGGCCCAGTTTGCAATTTCTGCGGAAGATGAACAGGAATAGCGAGAACCAATGAGAGACTAGCTGGAGGTGTCTGGACGGGCAAATTTAACTCTCATTTCCCACCAGGAAGAGGAAATAACCAAAGGCTCAGCGTGCCGTGCCGGAACCAGATTAGGGCCTGAAGCCATCCTGCGGTGTTGCGGCCAGGTCACAAGAAAGCAAGTTGAACAAAGGAGCTCAGGGGCACTGTAATTCACACACCTGCAGAGTTATAAATGACAGCTATCGTCCAAAAATAGACTGAAGTAAGGCTGCCAAGAGGACTTGAAAGCGGGGCAGAATTGCAGGAAACCGATTTCAGGAGGTAGACTGGAATTGCATTGAAAGCATAGGAAAAGAGGCAGAACGTCCACAATGATGCACTTGGCCAAAAAGGGCGTATGCGTTTTTTCCTGAATATATTCAGGAAAAAACGCATACGCCCTTTTTGGCCAACCAAGCAAGCTTGCAAAGGAAATCTGCACTACAATGAAGTCTCACTTCCCCCCGGTCAAAAGGGCCATCTGAAAAAAGTGTAAAATCCAGAAAGGCAGGACAGGCCATGGAGAACTGGGAGCCTTGTTATGCTGATGGGCGGGATGTAAATTGCCAACAACCACTCGGGAGAAGTGTATGGTGTTTCCTGAAACATCTAAAAAACAAAGCAACAGAACCTAGGGCACTTCCATTTATGGTCCTATAGCTTAGGGAAATTAAAATCAAAAAGACACAGCCACCCCAAAGTTTGGAACGGCTCTGTTTACAAGAACCTCGTTTACAGTACAAGTTCAACATCGCAGAAAGTGAAAAATGGATAAAGAAGTTGTGGTATTTACTTACAAAGCAATATCACTCAGCAATGAAATCTGTGTCATCAGGCCCTTAGCAGCACAATGAGTGGATTCAGGTATGATGATTCTAACTGAAATAAGTCACACAGAAACAGAAACATCATAAGATATCAGTAATACACGGAATGTAAACTTGGCTACACAGGAACTGAATTACAGAACAGAACAGGGTCTCAAATTTAGAAAACCAACTTATGCTTGCTTAAGGGTAAAGGTGAGTTGGGGTGCTGCATAAAACCAGAGATTGAAATGAGCACAGATAAAGTTCCTTAAGCCAAATATGGAATAGACAAGAGCTACTCCTTGCTCAACGAAATGGACTCAACACCCCATATTAAACGCCTAAGAATGTACCTGACTAGTAAGTATCTGAAAACCTATGGATTGCTATGTCTCCGAAAGAGAATCAAGCATGTGTACAGGGGCATAAACGCAGCAGTGATAGGATTGGAGAGGTTCGGTGAGCAAGTGAAGACCCTTTGAAATCATATTGCATGGTACCCATTCCACGGGTTTCAACTACCCAGGTTTAAGGTATTGTTCCTTCAGCTAAAACATGCATGTGGAACCCAGAGTATGATCAACCATGTGAACGGGAGACGTGTTCAAATATGTCTCAGTTTTCCTCCCCTGGTACTCGGGTGCAACATTCCAGACGCTTTACTAACACTCTCCCCACTTGGAGAGTCAGTCCCTTTAACCTCCTGTTTGGCACAGTTTGCAATTTCTGCGGAAGATGAACAGGAATAGCGAGAACCAATGAGAGACTAGCTGGAGGTGTCTGAACGGGCAAATTTAACTCTCATTTCCCACCAGGAAGAGGAATTAACCAAAGGCTCAGCATGCCGGGCCGGAACCAGATTAGGGCCTGAAGCCATCCTGCGGTGTTGCGGCCAGGTCACAAGAAAGCGAGTTGAAGAAAGGAGCTCAGGGGCACTGTAATTCACAAACCTGCAGAGTTATAAATGACAGCTATCGTCCAAAAATAGACTGAAGTAAGGCTGCCAAGAGGACTTGAAAGCGGGGCAGAATTGCAGGAAACCGATTTCAGGAGGTAGACTGGAATTGCATTGAAAGCATAGGAAAAGAGGCAGAACGTCCACAATGATGCACTTGGCCAAAAAGGGCGTATGCGTTTTTTCCTGAATATATTCAGGAAAAAACGCATACGCCCTTTTTGGCCAACCAAGCAAGCTTGCAAAGGAAATCTGCACTACAATGAAGTCTCACTTCCCCCCGGTCAAAAGGGTCATCTGAAAAAAGTGTAAAATCCAGAAAGGCAACAGGCCATTGAGAACTGGGAGCCTTGTTATGCTGATGGGCGGGATGTAAATTGCCAACAGACACTTGGGAGAAGTGTATGGTGTTTCCTGAAACATCTAAAAAACAAAGCAACAGAGCCTAGGGCACTTCCACTTATGGTCCTATAGCTTAGGGAAATTAAAATCAAAAAGACACAGCCACCCCAAAGTTTGGAACGGCTCTGTTTACAAGAACCTCGTTTACAGTACAAGTTCAACATCGCAGAAAGTGAAAAATGGATAAAGAACTTGTGGTACTTACGTACAATGCAGTATCACTCAGCAATGAAATCTATGTCATCAGGCCCTTGGCAGCACAATGAGTGGATTCAGGTATGATGATTCTAACTGAAATAAGTCACACAGAGAAAGAAACATCATAAGATATCAGTAATACACGGAATGGAAACTTGGCTACACAGGAACTGAATTACAGAACAGAACAGGGTCTCAAATTTAGAAAAACAACTTATGCTTGCTTAAGGGTAAAGGTGAGTTGGGGTGCTGCATAAAACCAGAGATTGAAATGAGCACAGATAAAGTTCCTTAAGCCAAATATGGAATAGACAAGAGCTACTCCTTGCTCAACAAAATGGACTCAACACCGCATATTAAACGCCTAAGAATGTACCTGACTTGTAAGTATCTTAAAACCTATGGATTGCTATGTCTCCGAAAGAGAATCAAGCATGTGTACAGGGGCATAAACGCAGTAGTGATAGGATTGGAGAGGTTCGGTGAGCAAATGAAGACCCTTTGAAGTCATATTGCATGGTACCCATTCCACGGGTTTCAACTACCCAGGTTTAAGGTATTTTTCCTTCAGCTAAAACATGCATGTGGAACCTAGAGTATGATCAACCATGTGATCGGGAGACGTGTTCAAATATGTCTCAGTTTTCCTCCCCTGGTACTCGGGTGCAACATTCCAGACGCTTTACTAACACTCTCCCGACTTGGAGAGTCAGTCCCTTTAACCTCCTGTTTGGCCCAGTTTGCAATTTCTGCGGAAGATGAACAGGAATAGCGAGAACCAATGAGAGGCTAGCTGGAGGTGTCTGGACGGGCAAATTTAACTCTCATTTCCCACCAGGAAGAGGAATTAACCAAAGGCTCAGCATGCCGGGCCGGAACCAGATTAGGGCCTGAAGCCATCCTGCGGTGTTTCGGCCAGGTCACAAGAAACCGAGTTGAAGAAAGGAGCTCAGGGGCACTGTAATTCACAAACCTGCAGAGTTATAAATGACAGCTATCGTCCAAAAATAGACTGAAGTAAGGCTGCCAAGAGGACTTGAAAGCGGGGCAGAATTGCAGGAAACCGATTTCAGGAGGTAGACTGGAATTGCATTGAAAGCATAGGAAAAGAGGCAGAACGTCCACAATGATGCACTTGGCCAAAAAGGGCGTATGCGTTTTTTCCTGAATATATTCAGGAAAAAACGCATACGCCCTTTTTGGCCAACCAAGCAAGCTTGCAAAGGAAATCTGCACTACAATGAAGTCTCACTTCCCCCCGGTCAAAAGGGCCATCTGAAAAAAGTGTAAAATCCAGAAAGGCAACAGGCCATTGAGAACTGGGAGCCTTGTTATGCTGATGGGCGGGATGTAAATTGCCAACAGACACTCGGGAGAAGTGTATGGTGTTTCCTGAAACATCTAAAAAACAAAGCAACAGAACCTAGGGCACTTCCACTTATGGTCCTATAGCTTAGGGAAATTAAAATCAAAAAGACACAGCCACCCCAAAGTTTGGAACGGCTCTGTTTACAAGAACCTCGTTTACAGTACAAGTTCAACATCGCAGAAAGTGAAAAATGGATAAAGAAGTTGTGGTATTTACTTACAAAGCAATATCACTCAGCAATGAAATCTGTGTCATCAGGCCCTTAGCAGCACAATGAGTGGATTCAGGTATGATGATTCTAACTGAAGTAAGTCACACAGAAAAAGAAACATCATAAGATATCAGTAATACACGGAATGTACACTTGGCTACACAGGAACTGAATTACAAAACAGAACAGGGTCTCAAATTTAGAAAACCAACTTATGCTTGCTTAAGGGTAAAGGTGAGTTGGGGTGCTGCATAAAACCAGAGATTGAAATGAGCACAGATAAAGTTCCTTAAGCCAAATATGGAATAGACAAGAGCTACTCCTTGCTCAACAAAATGGACTCAACACCGCATATTAAACGCCTAAGAATGTACCTGACTTGTAAGTATCTTAAAACCTATGGATTGCTATGTCTCCGAAAGAGAATCAAGCATGTGTACAGGGGCATAAACGCAGCAGTGATAGGATTGGAGAGGTTCGGTGAGCAAATGAAGACCCTTTGAAGTCATATTGCATGGTACCCATTCCACGGGTTTCAACTACCCAGGTTTAAGGTATTTTTCCTTCAGCTAAAACATGCATGTGGAACCTAGAGTATGATCAACCATGTGATCGGGAGACGTGTTCAAATATGTCTCAGTTTTCCTCCCCTGGTACTCGGGTGCAACATTCCAGACGCTTTACTAACACTCTCCCGACTTGGAGAGTCAGTCCCTTTAACCTCCTGTTTGGCCCAGTTTGCAATTTCTGCGGAAGATGAACAGGAATAGCGAGAACCAATGAGAGGCTAGCTGGAGGTGTCTGGACGGGCAAATTTAACTCTCATTTCCCACCAGGAAGAGGAATTAACCAAAGGCTCAGCATGCCGGGCCGGAACCAGATTAGGGCCTGAAGCCATCCTGCGGTGTTTCGGCCAGGTCACAAGAAAGCGAGTTGAAGAAAGGAGCTCAGGGGCACTGTAATTCACAAACCTGCAGAGTTATAAATGACAGCTATCGTCCAAAAATAGACTGAAGTAAGGCTGCCAAGAGGACTTGAAAGCGGGGCAGAATTGCAGGAAACCGATTTCAGGAGGTAGACTGGAATTGCATTGAAAGCATAGGAAAAGAGGCAGAACGTCCACAATGATGCACTTGGCCAAAAAGGGCGTATGCGTTTTTTCCTGAATATATTCAGGAAAAAACGCATACGCCCTTTTTGGCCAACCAAGCAAGCTTGCAAAGGAAATCTGCACTACAATGAAGTCTCACTTCCCCCCGGTCAAAAGGGCCATCTGAAAAAAGTGTAAAATCCAGAAAGGCAACAGGCCATTGAGAACTGGGAGCCTTGTTATGCTGATGGGCGGGATGTAAATTGCCAACAGACACTCGGGAGAAGTGTATGGTGTTTCCTGAAACATCTAAAAAACAAAGCAACAGAACCTAGGGCACTTCCACTTATGGTCCTATAGCTTAGGGAAATTAAAATCAAAAAGACACAGCCACCCCAAAGTTTGGAACGGCTCTGTTTACAAGAACCTCGTTTACAGTACAAGTTCAACATCGCAGAAAGTGAAAAATGGATAAAGAAGTTGTGGTATTTACTTACAAAGCAATATCACTCAGCAATGAAATCTGTGTCATCAGGCCCTTAGCAGCACAATGAGTGGATTCAGGTATGATGATTCTAACTGAAGTAAGTCACACAGAAAAAGAAACATCATAAGATATCAGTAATACACGGAATGTACACTTGGCTACACAGGAACTGAATTACAAAACAGAACAGGGTCTCAAATTTAGAAAACCAACTTATGCTTGCTTAAGGGTAAAGGTGAGATGGGGTGCTGCATAAAACCAGAGATTGAAATGAGCACAGATAAAGTTCCTTAAGTCAAATATGGAATAGACAAGAGCTACTCCTTGCTCAACGAAATGGACTCAACACCGCATATTAAACGCCTAAGAATGTACCTGACTAGTAAGTATCTTAAAACCTATGGATTGCTATGTCTCCGAAAGAGAATCAAGCATGTGTACAGGGGCATAAACGCAGCAGTGATAGGATTGGAGAGGTTCGGTGAGCAAATTAAGACCCTTTGAAGTCATATTGCATGGTACCCATTCCACGGGTTTCAACTACACAGGTTTAAGGTATTCTTCCTTCAGCTAAAACATGCATGTGGAACCTAGAGTATGATCAACCATGTGATCGGGAGACGTGTTCAAATATGTCTCAGTTTTCCTCCCCTGGTACTCGGGTGCAACATTCCAGACGCTTTACTAACACTCTCCCCACTTGGAGAGTCAGTCCCTTTAACCTCCTGTTTGGCCCAGTTTGAAATTTCTGCGGAAGATGAACAGGAATAGCGAGAACCAATGAGAGGCTAGCGGGAGGTGTCTGGACGGGCAAATTTAACTCTCATTTCCCACCAGGAAGAGGAATTAACCAAAGGCTCAGCATGCCGGGCCGGAACCAGATTTGGGCCTGAAGCCATCCTGCGGTGTTGCGGCCAGGTCACAAGAAAGCGAGTTGAAGAAAGGAGCTCAGGGGCACTGTAATTCACAAACCTGCAGAGTTATAAATGACAGCTATCGTCCAAAAATAGACTGAAGTAAGGCTGCCAAGAGGACTTGAAAGCGGGGCAGAATTGCAGGAAACCGATTTCAGGAGGTAGACTGGAATTGCATTGAAAGCATAGGAAAAGAGGCAGAACGTCCACAATGATGCACTTGGCCAAAAAGGGCGTATGCGTTTTTTCCTGAATATATTCAGGAAAAAACGCATACGCCCTTTTTGGCCAACCAAGCAAGCTTGCAAAGGAAATCTGCACTACAATGAAGTCTCACTTCCCCCCGGTCAAAAGGGCCATCTGAAAAAAGTGTAAAATCCAGAAAGGCAGGACAGGCCATGGAGAACTGGGAGCCTTGTTATGCTGATGGGCGGGATGTAAATTGCCAACAACCACTCGGGAGAAGTGTATGGTGTTTCCTGAAACATCTAAAAAACAAAGCAACAGAGCCTAGGGCACTGCCACTTATGGTCCTATAGCTTAGGGAAATTAAAATCAAAAAGACACAGCCACCCCAAAGTTTGGGACGCCTCTGTTTACAAGAACCTCGTTTACAGTACAAGTTCAACATCGCAGAAAGTGAAAAATGGATAAAGAAGTTGTGGTATTTACTTACAAAGCAATATCACTCAGCAATGAAATCTATGTCATCAGGCCCTTAGCATCACAATGAGTGGATTCAGGTATGATGATTCTAACTGAAATAAGTCACACAGAAAAAGAAACATCATAAGATATCAGTAATACACGGAATGTAAACTTGGCTACACAGGAACTGAATTACAGAACAGAACAGGGTCTCAAATTTAGAAAACCAACTTATGCTTGCTTAAGGGTAAAGGTGAGTTGGGGTTCTGCATAAAACCAGAGATTGAAATGAGCACAGATAAAGTTCCTTAAGTCAAATATGGAATAGACAAGAGCTACTCCTTGCTCAACGAAATGGACTCAACACCGCATATTAAACGCCTAAGAATGTACCTGACTAGTAAGTATCGTAAAACCTATGGATTGCTATGTCTCCAAAAGAGAATCAAGCATGTGTACAGGGGCATAAACGCAGCAGTGATAGGATTGGAGAGGTTCGGTGAGCAAATGAAGACCCTTTGAAGTCATATTGCATGGTACCCATTACACGGGTCTCAACTCTCCAGGTTTAAGGTATTCTTCCTTCAGCTAAAACATGCATGTGGAACCCAAGTATGATCAACCATGTGAACGGGAGACGTGTTCAAATATATCTCAGTTTTCCTCCCCTGGTACTCGGGTGCAACATTCCAGACGCTTTACTAACACTCTCCCCACTTGGAGAGTCAGCGCCTTTAACCTCCTGTTTGGCACAGTTTGCAATTTCTGCGGAAGATGAACAGGAATAGCGAGAACCAATGAGAGGCTAGCTGGAGGTGTCTGGACGGGCAAATTTAACTCTCATTTCCCACAAGGAAGAGGAAATAACCAAAGGCTCAGCGTGCCGTACCGGAACCAGATTAGGGCCTGAAGCCATCCTGCGGTGTTGCGGCCAGCTCAAAAGAAAGCGAGTTGAAGAAAGGAGCTCAGGGGCACTGTAATTCACAAACCTGCAGAGTTATAAATGACAGCTATCGTCCAAAAATAGACTGAAGTAAGGCTGCCAAGAGGACTTGAAAGCGGGGCAGAATTGCAGGAAACCGATTTCAGGAGGTAGACTGGAATTGCATTGCAAGCATAGGAAAAGAGGCAGAACGTCCACAATGATGCACTTGGCCAAAAAGGGCGTATGCGTTTTTTCCTGAATATATTCAGGAAAAAACGCATACGCTCTTTTTGGCCAACCAAGCAAGCTTGCAAAGGAAATCTGCACTACAATGAAGTCTCACTTCCCCCCGGTCAAAAGGGCCATCTGAAAAATGTGTAAAATCCAGAAAGGCAGGACAGGCCATGGAGAACTGGGAGCCTTGTTATGCTGATGGGCGGGATGTAAATTGCCAACAACCACTCGGGAGAAGTGTATGGTGTTTCCTGAAACATCTAAAAAACAAAGCAACAGAACCTAGGGCACTGCCACTTATGGTCCTATAGCTTAGGGAAATTAAAATCAAAAAGACACAGCCACCCCAAAGTTTGGAACGGCTCTGTTTACAAGAACCTTGTTTACAGTACAAGTTCAACATCGCAGAAAGTGAAAAATGGATAAAGAAGTTGTGGTATTTACTTACAAAGCAATATCACTCAGCAATGAAATCTGTGTCATCAGGCCCTTAGCAGCACAATGAGTGGATTCAGGTATGATGATTCTAACTGAAGTAAGTCACACAGAAAAAGAAACATCATAAGATATCAGTAATACACGGAATGTAAACTTGGCTACACAGGAACTGAATTACAGAACAGAACAGGGTCTCAAATTTAGAAAACCAACTTATGCTTGCTTAAGTGTAAAGGTGAGTTGGGGTGCTGCATAAAACCAGAGATTGAAATGAGCACAGATAAAGTTCCTTAAGTCAAATATGGAATAGACAAGAGCTACTCCTTGCTCAACGAAATGGACTCAACACCGCATATTAAACGCCTAAGAATGTACCTGACTAGTAAGTATCTTAAAACCTATGGATTGCTATGTCTCCGAAAGAGAATCAAGCATGTGTACAGGGGCATAAACGCAGCAGTGATAGGATTGGAGAGCTTCGGTGAGCAAATGAAGACCCTTTGAAGTCATATTGCATGGTACCCATTACACGGGTCTTAACTCTCCAGGTTTAAGGTATTCTTCCTTCAGCTAAAACATGCATGTGGAACCCAAGTATGATCATCCATCTGAACGGGAGACGTGTTCAAATATGTCTCAGTTTTCCTCCCCTGGTACTCGGGTGCAACATTCCAGACGCTTTACTAACACTCTCCCCACTTGGAGAGTCAGCGCCTTTAACCTCCTGTTTGGCCCAGTTTGCAATTTCTGCGGAAGATGAACAGGAATAGCGAGAACCAATGAGAGACTAGCTGGAGGTGTCTGGACGGGCAAATTTAACTCTCATTTCCCACCAGGAAGAGGAAATAACCAAAGGCTCAGCGTGCCGTGCCGGAACCAGATTAGGGCCTGAAGCCATCCTGCGGTGTTGCGGCCAGGTCACAAGAAAGCAAGTTGAACAAAGGAGCTCAGGGGCACTGTAATTCACACACCTGCAGAGTTATAAATGACAGCTATCGTCCAAAAATAGACTGAAGTAAGGCTGCCAAGAGGACTTGAAAGCGGGGCAGAATTGCAGGAAACCGATTTCAGGAGGTAGACTGGAATTGCATTGCAAGCATAGGAAAAGAGGCAGAACGTCCACAATGATGCACTTGGCCAAAAAGGGCGTATGCGTTTTTTCCTGAATATATTCAGGAAAAAACGCATACGCCCTTTTTGGCCAACCAAGCAAGCTTGCAAAGGAAATCTGCACTACAATGAAGTCTCACTTCCCCCCGGTCAAAAGGGCCATCTGAAAAAAGTGTAAAATCCAGAAAGGCAGGACAGGCCATGGAGAACTGGGAGCCTTGTTATGCTGATGGGCGGGATGTAAATTGCCAACAACCACTCGGGAGAAGTGTATGGTGTTTCCTGAAACATCTAAAAAACAAAGCAACAGAACCTAGGGCACTTCCACTTATGGTCCTATAGCTTAGGGAAATTAAAATCAAAAAGACACAGCCACCCCAAAGTTTGGAACGGCTCTGTTTACAAGAACCTCGTTTACAGTACAAGTTCAACATCGCAGAAAGTGAAAAATGGATAAAGAAGTTGTGGTATTTACTTACAAAGCAATATCACTCAGCAATGAAATCTGTGTCCTCAGGCCCTTAGCAGCACAATGAGTGGATTCAGGTATGATGATTCTAACTGAAGTAAGTCACACAGAAAAAGAAACATCATAAGATATCAGTAATACACGGAATGTAAACTTGGCTACACAGGAACTGAATTACAGAACAGAACAGGGTCTCAAATTTAGAAAACCAACTTATGCTTGCTTAAGTGTAAAGGTGAGTTGGGGTGCTGCATAAAACCAGAGATTGAAATGAGCACAGATAAAGTTCCTTAAGTCAAATATGGAATAGACAAGAGCTACTCCTTGCTCAACGAAATGGACTCAACACCGCATATTAAACGCCTAAGAATGTACCTGACTAGTAAGTATCTTAAAACCTATGGATTGCTATGTCTCCGAAAGAGAATCAAGCATGTGTACAGGGGCATAAACGCAGCAGTGATAGGATTGGAGAGCTTCGGTGAGCAAATGAAGACCCTTTGAAGTCATATTGCATGGTACCCATTACACGGGTCTTAACTCTCCAGGTTTAAGGTATTCTTCCTTCAGCTAAAACATGCATGTGGAACCCAGAGTATGATCAACCATCTGAACGGGAGACGTGTTCAAATATGTCTCAGTTTTCCTCCCCTGGTACTCGGGTGCAACATTCCAGACGCTTTACTAACACTCTCCCCACTTGGAGAGTCAGCGCCTTTAACCTCCTGTTTGGCCCAGTTTGCAATTTCTGCGGAAGATGAACAGGAATAGCGAGAACCAATGAGAGACTAGCTGGAGGTGTCTGGACGGGCAAATTTAACTCTCATTTCCCACCAGGAAGAGGAAAAAACCAAAGGCTCAGCGTGCCGTGCCGGAACCAGATTAGGGCCTGAAGCCATCCTGCGGTGTTGCGGCCAGGTCACAAGAAAGCAAGTTGAACAAAGGAGCTCAGGGGCACTGTAATTCACACACCTGCAGAGTTATAAATGACAGCTATCGTCCAAAAATAGACTGAAGTAAGGCTGCCAAGAGGACTTGAAAGCGGGGCAGAATTGCAGGAAACCGATTTCAGGAGGTAGACTGGAATTGCATTGCAAGAATAGGAAAAGTGG
Source organism: Delphinus delphis (assembly GCF_949987515.2). NCBI lineage: Eukaryota > Metazoa > Chordata > Mammalia > Artiodactyla > Delphinidae > Delphinus > Delphinus delphis. Next base: position 1,339,489 of record NW_027192676.1, on the reverse strand, counting down.
CAGAACGTCCACAATGATGCACTTGGCCAAAAAGGGCGTATGCGTTTTTTCCTGAATATATTCAGGAAAAAACGCATACGCCCTTTTTGGCCAACCAAGCAAGCTTGCAAAGGAAATCTGCACTACAATGAAGTCTAACTTCCCCCCGGTCAAAAGGGCCATCTGAAAAAAGTGTAAAATCCAGAAAGGCAGGACAGGCCATGGAGAACTGGGAGCCTTGTTATGCTGATGGGCGGGATGTAAATTGCCAACAACCACTCGGGAGAAGTGTATGGTGTTTCCTGAAACATCTAAAAAACAAAGCAACAGAACCTAGGGCACTTCCACTTATGGTCCTATAGCTTAGGGAAATTAAAATCAAAAAGACACAGCCACCCCAAAGTTTGGAACGGCTCTGTTTACAAGAACCTCGTTTACAGTACAAGTTCAACATCGCAGAAAGTGAAAAATGGATAAAGAAGTTGTGGTATTTACTTACAAAGCAATATCACTCAGCAATGAAATCTGTGTCATCAGGCCCTTAGCAGCACAATGAGTGGATTCAGGTATGATGATTCTAACTGAAGTAAGTCACACAGAAAAAGAAACATCATAAGATATCAGTAATACACGGAATGTAAACTTGGCTACACAGGAACTGAATTACAGAACAGAACAGGGTCTCAAATTTAGAAAACCAACTTATGCTTGCTTAAGTGTAAAGGTGAGTTGGGGTGCTGCATAAAACCAGAGATTGAAATGAGCACAGATAAAGTTCCTTAAGTCAAATATGGAATAGACAAGAGCTACTCCTTGCTCAACGAAAAGGACTCAACACCGCATATTAAACGCCTAAGAATGTACCTGACTAGTAAGTATCTTAAAACCTATGGATTGCTATGTCTCCGAAAGAGAATCAAGCATGTGTACAGGGGCATAAACGCAGCAGTGATAGGATTGGAGAGGTTCGGTGAGCAAATGAAGACCCTTTGAAATCATATTGCATGGTACCCATTCCACGGGTTTCAACTACCCAGGTTTAAGGTATTGTTCCTTCAGCTAAAACATGCATGTGGAACCTAGAGTATGATCAACCATGTGATCGGGAGACGTGTTCAAATATATCTCAGTTTTCCTCCCCTGGTACTCGGGTGCAACATTCCAGACGCTTTACTAACACTCTCCCCACTTGGAGAGTCAGCGCCTTTAACCTCCTGTTTGGCCCAGTTTGCAATTTCTGCGGAAGATGAACAGGAATAGCGAGAACCAATGAGAGACTAGCTGGAGGTGTCTGAACGGGCAAATTTAACTCTCATTTCCCACCAGGAAGAGGAATTAACCAAAGGCTCAGCATGCCGGGCCGGAACCAGATTAGGGCCTGAAGCCATCCTGCGGTGTTGCGGCCAGGTCACAAGAAAGCGAGTTGAAGAAAGGAGCTCAGGGGCACTGTAATTCACAAACCTGCAGAGTTATAAATGACAGCTATCGTCCAAAAATAGACTGAAGTAAGGCTGCCAAGAGGACTTGAAAGCGGGGCAGAATTGCAGGAAACCGATTTCAGGAGGTAGACTGGAATTGCATTGAAAGCATAGGAAAAGAGGCAGAACGTCCACAATGATGCACTTGGCCAAAAAGGGCGTATGCGTTTTTTCCTGAATATATTCAGGAAAAAACGCATACGCCCTTTTTGGCCAACCAAGCAAGCTTGCAAAGGAAATCTGCACTACAATGAAGTCTCACTTCCCCCCGGTCAAAGGGGCCATCTGAAAAAAGTGTAAAATCCAGAAAGGCAGGACAGGCCATGGAGAACTGAGAGCCTTGTTATGCTGATGGGCGGGATGTAAATTGCCAACAACCACTCGGGAGAAGTGTATGGTGTTTCCTGAAACATCTAAAAAACAAAGCAACAGAACCTAGGGCACTTCCACTTATGGTCCTATAGCTTAGGGAAATTAAAATCAAAAAGACACAGCCACCCCAAAGTTTGGAACGGCTCTGTTTACAAGAACCTCGTTTACAGTACAAGTTCAACATCGCAGAAAGTGAAAAATGGATAAAGAAGTTGTGGTATTTACTTACAAAGCAATATCACTCAGCAATGAAATCTGTGTCATCAGGCCCTTAGCAGCACAATGAGTGGATTCAGGTATGATGATTCTAACTGAAATAAGTCACACAGAAAAAGAAACATCATAAGATATCAGTAATACACGGAATGTAAACTTGGCTACACAGGAACTGAATTACAGAACAGAACAGGGTCTCAAATTTAGAAAACCAACTTATGCTTGCTTAAGGGTAAAGGTGAGTTGGGGTGCTGCATAAAACCAGAGATTGAAATGAGCACAGATAAAGTTCCTTAAGCCAAATATGGAATAGACAAGAGCTACTCCTTGCTCAACGAAATGGACTCAACACCCCATATTAAACGCCTAAGAATGTACCTGACTAGTAAGTATCTTAAAACCTATGGATTGCTATGTCTCCGAAAGAGAATCAAGCATGTGTACAGGGGCATAAACGCAGCAGTGATAGGATTGGAGAGGTTCGGTGAGCAAATGAAGACCCTTTGAAATCATATTGCATGGTACCCATTCCACGGGTTTCAACTACCCAGGTTTAAGGTATTGTTCCTTCAGCTAAAACATGCATGTGGAACCTAGAGTATGATCAACCATGTGATCGGGAGACGTGTTCAAATATATCTCAGTTTTCCTCCCCTGGTACTCGGGTGCAACATTCCAGACGCTTTACTAACACTCTCCCCACTTGGAGAGTCAGCGCCTTTAACCTCCTGTTTGGCCCAGTTTGCAATTTCTGCGGAAGATGAACAGGAATAGCGAGAACCAATGAGAGGCTAGCTGGAGGTGTCTGAACGGGCAAATTTAACTCTCATTTCCCACCAGGAAGAGGAATTAACCAAAGGCTCAGCATGCCGGGCCGGAACCAGATTAGGGCCTGAAGCCATCCTGCGGTGTTGCGGCCAGGTCACAAGAAAGCGAGTTGAAGAAAGGAGCTCAGGGGCACTGTAATTCACAAACCTGCAGAGTTATAAATGACAGCTATCGTCCAAAAATAGACTGAAGTAAGGCTGCCAAGAGGACTTGAAAGCGGGGCAGAATTGCAGGAAACCGATTTCAGGAGGTAGACTGGAATTGCATTGAAAGCATAGGAAAAGAGGCAGAACGTCCACAATGATGCACTTGGCCAAAAAGGGCGTATGCGTTTTTTCCTGAATATATTCAGGAAAAAACGCATACGCCCTTTTTGGCCAACCAAGCAAGCTTGCAAAGGAAATCTGCACTACAATGAAGTCTCACTTCCCCCCGGTCAAAGGGGCCATCTGAAAAAAGTGTAAAATCCAGAAAGGCAGGACAGGCCATGGAGAACTGAGAGCCTTGTTATGCTGATGGGCGGGATGTAAATTGCCAACAACCACTCGGGAGAAGTGTATGGTGTTTCCTGAAACATCTAAAAAACAAAGCAACAGAACCTAGGGCACTTCCACTTATGGTCCTATAGCTTAGGGAAATTAAAATCAAAAAGACACAGCCACCCCAAAGTTTGGAACGGCTCTGTTTACAAGAACCTCGTTTACAGTACAAGTTCAACATCGCAGAAAGTGAAAAATGGATAAAGAAGTTGTGGTATTTACTTACAAAGCAATATCACTCAGCAATGAAATCTGTGTCATCAGGCCCTTAGCAGCACAATGAGTGGATTCAGGTATGATGATTCTAACTGAAATAAGTCACACAGAAAAAGAAACATCATAAGATATCAGTAATACACGGAATGTAAACTTGGCTACACAGGAACTGAATTACAGAACAGAACAGGGTCTCAAATTTAGAAAACCAACTTATGCTTGCTTAAGGGTAAAGGTGAGTTGGGGTGCTGCATAAAACCAGAGATTGAAATGAGCACAGATAAAGTTCCTTAAGCCAAATATGGAATAGACAAGAGCTACTCCTTGCTCAACGAAATGGACTCAACACCCCATATTAAACGCCTAAGAATGTACCTGACTAGTAAGTATCTTAAAACCTATGGATTGCTATGTCTCTGAAAGAGAATCAAGCGTGTGTACAGGGGCATAAACGCAGCAGTGATAGGATTGGAGAGGTTCGGTGAGCAAATGAAGACCCTTTGAAGTCATATTGCATGGTACCCATTCCACGGGTTTCAACTACCCAGGTTTAAGGTATTCTTCCTTCAGCTAAAACATGCATGTGGAACCCAAGTATGATCAACCATGTGAACGGGAGACGTGTTCAAATATGTCTCAGTTTTCCTCCCCTGGTACTCGGGTGCAACATTCCAGACGCTTTACTAACACTCTCCCCACTTGGAGAGTCAGCGCCTTTAACCTCCTGTTTGGCCCAGTTTGCAATTTCTGCGGAAGATGAACAGGAATAGCGAGAACCAATGAGAGACTAGCTGGAGGTGTCTGGACGGGCAAATTTAACTCTCATTTCCCACCAGGAAGAGGAAAAAACCAAAGGCTCAGCGTGCCGTGCCGGAACCAGATTAGGGCCTGAAGCCATCCTGCGGTGTTGCGGCCAGGTCACAAGAAAGCGAGTTGAAGAAAGGAGCTCAGGGGCACTGTAATTCACAAACCTGCAGAGTTATAAATGACAGCTATCGTCCAAAAATAGAGTGAAGTAAGGCTGCCAAGAGGACTTGAAAGCGGGGCAGAATTGCAGGAAACCGATTTCAGGAGGTACACTGGAATTGCATTGAAAGCATAGGAAAAGAGGCAGAACGTCCACAATGATGCACTTGGCCAAAAAGGGCGTATGCGTTTTTTCCTGAATATATTCAGGAAAAAACGCATACGCCCTTTTTGGCCAACCAAGCAAGCTTGCAAAGGAAATCTGCACTACAATGAAGTCTCACATCTCCCCGGTCAAAAGGGCCATCTGAAAAAAGTGTAAAATCCAGAAAGGCAGGACAGGCCATGGAGAACTGGGAGCCTTGTTACGCTGATGGGCGGGATGTAAATTGCCAACAACCACTCGGGAGAAGTGTATGGTGTTTCCTGAAACATCTAAAAAACAAAGCAACAGAGCCTAGGGCACTGCCACTTATGGTCCTATAGCTTAGGGAAATTAAAATCAAAAAGACACAGCCACCCCAAAGTTTGGGACGCCTCTGTTTACAAAAACCTCGTTTACAGTACAAGTTCAACATCGCAGAAAGTGAAAAATGGATAAAGAAGTTGTGGTATTTACTTACAAAGCAATATCACTCAGCAATGAAATCTGTGTCATCAGGCCCTTAGCAGCACAATGAGTGGATTCAGGTATGATGATTCTAACTGAAATAAGTCACACAGAAAAAGAAACATCATAAGATATCAGTAATACACGGAATGTAAACTTGGCTACACAGGAACTGAATTACAGAACAGAACAGGGTCTCAAATTTAGAAAACCAACTTATGCTTGCTTAAGGGTAAAGGTGAGTTGGGGTGCTGCATAAAACCAGAGATTGAAATGAGCACAGATAAAGTTCCTTAAGCCAAATATGGAATAGACAAGAGCTACTCCTTGCTCAACGAAATGGACTCAACACCCCATATTAAACGCCTAAGAATGTACCTGACTAGTAAGTATCTTAAAACCTATGGATTGCTATGTCTCTGAAAGAGAATCAAGCGTGTGTACAGGGGCATAAACGCAGCAGTGATAGGATTGGAGAGGTTCGGTGAGCAAATGAAGACCCTTTGAAGTCATATTGCATGGTACCCATTCCACGGGTTTCAACTACCCAGGTTTAAGGTATTCTTCCTTCAGCTAAAACATGCATGTGGAACCCAAGTATGATCAACCATGTGAACGGGAGACGTGTTCAAATATGTCTCAGTTTTCCTCCCCTGGTACTCGGGTGCAACATTCCAGACGCTTTACTAACACTCTCCCCACTTGGAGAGTCAGCGCCTTTAACCTCCTGTTTGGCCCAGTTTGCAATTTCTGCGGAAGATGAACAGGAATAGCGAGAACCAATGAGAGACTAGCTGGAGGTGTCTGGACGGGCAAATTTAACTCTCATTTCCCACCAGGAAGAGGAAAAAACCAAAGGCTCAGCGTGCCGTGCCGGAACCAGATTAGGGCCTGAAGCCATCCTGCGGTGTTGCGGCCAGGTCACAAGAAAGCGAGTTGAAGAAAGGAGCTCAGGGGCACTGTAATTCACAAACCTGCAGAGTTATAAATGACAGCTATCGTCCAAAAATAGAGTGAAGTAAGGCTGCCAAGAGGACTTGAAAGCGGGGCAGAATTGCAGGAAACCGATTTCAGGAGGTACACTGGAATTGCATTGAAAGCATAGGAAAAGAGGCAGAACGTCCACAATGATGCACTTGGCCAAAAAGGGCGTATGCGTTTTTTCCTGAATATATTCAGGAAAAAACGCATACGCCCTTTTTGGCCAACCAAGCAAGCTTGCAAAGGAAATCTGCACTACAATGAAGTCTCACATCTCCCCGGTCAAAAGGGCCATCTGAAAAAAGTGTAAAATCCAGAAAGGCAGGACAGGCCATGGAGAACTGGGAGCCTTGTTACGCTGATGGGCGGGATGTAAATTGCCAACAACCACTCGGGAGAAGTGTATGGTTTTTCCTGAAACATCTAAAAAACAAAGCAACAGAGCCTAGGGCACTGCCACTTATGGTCCTATAGCTTAGGGAAATTAAAATCAAAAAGACACAGCCACCCCAAAGTTTGGGACGCCTCTGTTTACAAGAACCTCGTTTACAGTACAAGTTCAACATCGCAGAAAGTGAAAAATGGATAAAGAAGTTGTGGTATTTACTTACAAAGCAATATCACTCAGCAATGAAATCTGTGTCATCAGGCCCTTAGCAGCACAATGAGTGGATTCAGGTATGATGATTCTAACTGAAATAAGTCACACAGAAAAAGAAACATCATAAGATATCAGTAATACACGGAATGTAAACTTGGCTACACAGGAACTGAATTACAGAACAGAACAGGGTCTCAAATTTAGAAAACCAACTTATGCTTGCTTAAGGGTAAAGGTGAGTTGGGGTGCTGCATAAAACCAGAGATTGAAATGAGCACAGATAAAGTTCCTTAAGCCAAATATGGAATAGACAAGAGCTACTCCTTGCTCAACGAAATGGACTCAACACCCCATATTAAACGCCTAAGAATGTACCTGACTAGTAAGTATCTTAAAACCTATGGATTGCTATGTCTCTGAAAGAGAATCAAGCGTGTGTACAGGGGCATAAACGCAGCAGTGATAGGATTGGAGAGGTTCGGTGAGCAAATGAAGACCCTTTGAAGTCATATTGCATGGTACCCATTACACGGGTCTCAACTCTCCAGGTTTAAGGTATTCTTCCTTCAGCTAAAACATGCATGTGGAACCCAAGTATGATCAACCATGTGAACGGGAGACGTGTTCAAATATGTCTCAGTTTTCCTCCCCTGGTACTCGGGTGCAACATTCCAGACGCTTTACTAACACTCTCCCCACTTGGAGAGTCAGCGCCTTTAACCTCCTGTTTGGCACAGTTTGCAATTTCTTGGAAGATGAACAGGAATAGCGAGAACCAATGAGAGGCTAGCTGGAGGTGTCTGGACGGGCAAATTTAACTCTCATTTCCCACCAGGAAGAGGAAATAACCAAAGGCTCAGCGTGCCGTACCGGAACCAGATTAGGGCCTGAAGCCATCCTGCGGTGTTGCGGCCAGCTCAAAAGAAAGCGAGTTGAAGAAAGGAGCTCAGGGGCACTGTAATTCACAAACCTGCAGAGTTATAAATGACAGCTATCGTCCAAAAATAGACTGAAGTAAGGCTGCCAAGAGGACTTGAAAGCGGGGCAGAATTGCAGGAAACCGATTTCAGGAGGTAGACTGGAATTGCATTGCAAGCATAGGAAAAGAGGCAGAACGTCCACAATGATGCACTTGGCCAAAAAGGGCGTATGCGTTTTTTCCTGAATATATTCAGGAAAAAACGCATACGCCCTTTTTGGCCAACCAAGCAAGCTTGCAAAGGAAATCTGCACTACAATGAAGTCTCACTTCCCCCCGGTCAAAAGGGCCATCTGAAAAAAGTGTAAAATCCAGAAAGGCAACAGGCCATTGAGAACTGGGAGCCTTGTTATGCTGATGGGCGGGATGTAAATTGCCAACAGACACTTGGGAGAAGTGTATGGTGTTTCCTGAAACATCTAAAAAACAAAGCAACAGAGCCTAGGGCACTTCCACTTATGGTCCTATAGCTTAGGGAAATTAAAATCAAAAAGACACAGCCACCCCAAAGTTTGGAACGGCTCTGTTTACAAGAACCTCGTTTACAGTACAAGTTCAACATCGCAGAAAGTGAAAAATGGATAAAGAAGTTGTGGTATTTACTTACAAAGCAATATCACTCAGCAATGAAATCTGTGTCATCAGGCCCTTAGCAGCACAATGAGTGGATTCAGGTATGATGATTATAACTGAAATAAGTCACACAGAAAAAGAAACATCATAAGATATCAGTAATACACGGAATGTAAACTTGGCTACACAGGAACTGAATTACAGAACAGAACAGGGTCTCAAATTTAGAAAACCAACTTATTCTTGCTTAAGGGTAAAGGTGAGTTGGGGTGCTGCATAAAACCAGAGATTGAAATGAGCACAGATAAAGTTCCTTAAGCCAAATATGGAATAGACAAGAGCTACTCCTTGCTCAACGAAATGGACTCAACACCCCATATTAAACGCCTAAGAATGTACCTGACTAGTAAGTATCTTAAAACCTATGGATTGCTATGTCTCCGAAAAAGAATCAAGCATGTGTACAGGGGCATAAACGCAGCAGTGATAGGATTGGAGAGGTTCGGTGAGCAAATGAAGACCCTTTGAAGTCATATTGCATGGTACCCATTCCACGGGTTTCAACTACCCAGGTTTAAGGTATTCTTCCTTCAGCTAAAACATGCATGTGGAACCCAAGTATGATCAACCATGTGAACGGGAGACGTGTTCAAATATGTCTCAGTTTTCCTCCCCTGGTACTCGGGTGCAACATTCCAGACGCTTTACTAACACTCTCCCCACTTGGAGAGTCAGCGCCTTTAACCTCCTGTTTGGCCCAGTTTGCAATTTCTGCGGAAGATGAACAGGAATAGCGAGAACCAATGAGAGACTAGCTGGAGGTGTCTGGACGGGCAAATTTAACTCTCATTTCCCACCAGGAAGAGGAAAAAACCAAAGGCTCAGCGTGCCGTGCCGGAACCAGATTAGGGCCTGAAGCCATCCTGCGGTGTTGCGGCCAGGTCACAAGAAAGCGAGTTGAAGAAAGGAGCTCAGGGGCACTGTAATTCACAAACCTGCAGAGTTATAAATGACAGCTATCGTCCAAAAATAGAGTGAAGTAAGGCTGCCAAGAGGACTTGAAAGCGGGGCAGAATTGCAGGAAACCGATTTCAGGAGGTACACTGGAATTGCATTGAAAGCATAGGAAAAGAGGCAGAACGTCCACAATGATGCACTTGGCCAAAAAGGGCGTATGCGTTTTTTCCTGAATATATTCAGGAAAAAACGCATACGCACTTTTTGGCCAACCAAGCAAGCTTGCAAAGGAAATCTGCACTACAATGAAGTCTCACATCTCCCCGGTCAAAAGGGCCATCTGAAAAAAGTGTAAAATCCAGAAAGGCAGGACAGGCCATGGAGAACTGGGAGCCTTGTTACGCTGATGGGCGGGATGTAAATTGCCAACAACCACTCGGGAGAAGTGTATGGTGTTTCCTGAAACATCTAAAAAACAAAGCAACAGAGCCTAGGGCACTGCCACTTATGGTCCTATAGCTTAGGGAAATTAAAATCAAAAAGACACAGCCACCCCAAAGTTTGGGACGCCTCTGTTTACAAAAACCTCGTTTACAGTACAAGTTCAACATCGCAGAAAGTGAAAAATGGATAAAGAAGTTGTGGTATTTACTTACAAAGCAATATCACTCAGCAATGAAATCTGTGTCATCAGGCCCTTAGCAGCACAATGAGTGGATTCAGGTATGATGATTCTAACTGAAATAAGTCACACAGAAAAAGAAACATCATAAGATATCAGTAATACACGGAATGTAAACTTGGCTACACAGGAACTGAATTACAGAACAGAACAGGGTCTCAAATTTAGAAAACCAACTTATGCTTGCTTAAGGGTAAAGGTGAGTTGGGGTGCTGCATAAAACCAGAGATTGAAATGAGCACAGATAAAGTTCCTTAAGTCAAATATGGAATAGACAAGAGCTACTCCTTGCTCAACGAAATGGACTCAACACCGCATATTAAACACCTAAGAATGTACCTGACTAGTAAGTATCGTAAAACCTATGGATTGCTATGTCTCCAAAAGAGAATCAAGCATGTGTACAGGGGCATAAACGCAGCAGTGATAGGATTGGAGAGGTTCGGTGAGCAAATGAAGACCCTTTGAAGTCATATTGCATGGTACCCATTACACGGGTCTTAACTCTCCAGGTTTAAGGTATTCTTCCTTCAGCTAAAACATGCATGTGGAACCCAAGTATGATCAACCATGTGATCGGGAGACGTGTTCAAATATGTCTCAGTTTTCGTACCCTGGTACTCGGGTGCAACATTCCAGACGCTTTACTAACACTCTCCCCACTTGGAGAGTCAGTCCCTTTAACCTCCTGTTTGGCCCAGTTTGCAATTTCTGCGGAAGATGAACAGGAATAGCGAGAACCAATGAGAGACTAGCTGGAGGTGTCTGGACGGGCAAATTTAACTCTCATTTCCCACCAGGAAGAGGAATTAACCAAAGGCTCAGCGTGCCGTGCCGGAACCAGATTAGGGCCTGAAGCCATCCTGCGGAGTTGCGGCCAGCTCACAAGAAAGCGAGTTGAAGAAAGGAGCTCAGGGGCACTGTAAGTCACAAACCTGCAGAGTTATAAATGACAGCTATCGTCCAAAAATAGACTGAAGTAAGTCTGCCAAGAGGACTTGAAAGCGGGGCAGAATTGCAGGAAACCGATTTCAGGAGGTGGACTGGAATTGCATTGAAAGCATAGGAAAAGAGGCAGAACGTCCACAATGATGCACTTGGCCAAAAAGGGCGTATGCGTTTTTTCCTGAATATATTGAGGAAAAAAGGCATACGCACTTTTTGGCCAACCAAGCAAGCTTGCAAAGGAAATCTGCACTACAATGAAGTCTCACTTCCCCCCGGTCAAAAGGGCCATCTGAAAAAAGTGTAAAATCCAGAAAGGCAGGACAGGCCATGGAGAACTGGGAGCCTTGTTATGCTGAAGGGCGGGATGTAAATTGCCAACAAACACTCGGGAGAAGTGTATGGTGTTTCCTGAAACATCTAAAAAACAAAGCAACAGAGCCTAGGGCACTTCCACTTATGGTCCTATAGCTTAGGGAATTTAAAATCAAAAAGACACAGCCACCCCAAAGTTTCGAACGGCTCTGTTTACAAGAACCTCGTTTACAGTACAAGTTCAACATCGCAGAAAGTGAAAAATGGATAAAAAAGTTGTGGTATTTACTTACAAAGCAATATCACTCAGCAATGAAATCTGTGTCATCAGGACCTTAGCAGCACAATGAGTGGATTCAGGTATGATGATTCTAACTGAAATAAGTCACACAGAAAAAGAAACATCATAAGATATCAGTAATACACGGAATGGAAACTTGGCTACACAGGAACTGAATTACAGAACAGAACAGGGTCTCAAATTTAGAAAACCAACTTATGCTTGCTTAAGGGGAAAGGTGAGTTGGGGTGCTGCATAAAACCAGAGATTGAAATGAGCACAGATAAAGTTCCTTAAGCCAAATATGGAATAGACAAGAGCTACTCCTTGCTCAACGAAATGGACTCAACACCCCATATTAAACGCCTAAGAATGTACCTGACTAGTAAGTATCTTAAAACCTATGGATTGCTATGTCTCCAAAAGAGAATCAAGCATGTGTACAGGGGCATAAACGCAGCAGTGATAGGACTGGAGAGGTTTGGTGAGCAAATGAAGACCCTTTGAAGTCATATTGCATGGTACCCATTACACGGGTCTCAACTCTGCAGGTTTAAGGTATTCTTCCTTCAGCTAAAACATGCATGTGGAACCCAAGTATGATCAACCATGTGAACGGGAGACGTGTTCAAATATATCTCAGTTTTCCTCCCCTGGTACTCGGGTGCAACATTCCAGACGCTTTACTAACACTCTCCCCACTTGGAGAGTCAGTCCCTTTAACCTCCTGTTTGGCCCAGTTTGCAATTTCTGCGGAAGATGAACAGGAATAGCTAGAACCAATGAGAGGCTAGCTGGAGGTGTCTGGACGGGCAAATTTAACTCTCATTTCCCACCAGGAAGAGGAATTAACCAAAGGCTCAGCATGCCGGGCCGGAACCAGATTAGGGCCTGAAGCCATCCTGCGGTGTTGCGGCCAGGTCACAAGAAAGCGAGTTGAAGAAAGGAGCTCAGGGGCACTGTAATTCACAAACCTGCAGAGTTATAAATGACAGCTATCGTCCAAAAATAGAATGAAGTAAGGCTGCCAAGAGGACTTGAAAGCGGGGCAGAATTGCAGGAAACCGATTTCAGGAGGTAGACTGGAATTGCATTGAAAGCATAGGAAAAGAGGCAGAACGTCCACAATGATGCACTTGGCCAAAAAGTGCGTATGCGTTTTTTCCTGAATATATTCAGGAAAAAACGCATACGCCCTTTTTGGCCAACCAAGCAAGCTTGCAAAGGAAATCTGCACTACAATGAAGTCTCACTTCCCCCCGGTCAAAAGGGCCATCTGAAAAAAGTGTAAAATCCAGAAAGGCAACAGGCCATTGAGAACTGGGAGCCTTGTTATGCTGATGGGCGGGATGTAAATTGCCAACAGACACTTGGGAGAAGTGTATGGTGTTTCCTGAAACATCTAAAAAACAAAGCAACAGAGCCTAGGGCACTTCCACTTATGGTCCTATAGCTTAGGGAAATTAAAATCAAAAAGACACAGCCACCCCAAAGTTTGGAACGGCTCTGTTTACAAGAACCTCGTTTACAGTACAAGTTCAACATCGCAGAAAGTGAAAAATGGATAAAGAAGTTGTGGTATTTACTTACAAAGCAATATCACTCAGCAATGAAATCTGTGTCATCAGGCCCTTAGCAGCACAATGAGTGGATTCAGGTATGATGATTCTAACTGAAATAAGTCACACAGAAAAAGAAACATCATAAGATATCAGTAATACACGGAATGTAAACTTGGCTACACAGGAACTGAATTACAGAACAGAACAGGGTCTCAAATTTAGAAAACCAACTTATTCTTGCGTAAGGGTAAAGGTGAGTTGGGGTGCTGCATAAAACCAGAGATTAAAATGAGCACAGATAAAGTTCCTTAAGCCAAATATGGAATAGACAAGAGCTACTCCTTGCTCAACGAAATGGACTCAACACCCCATATTAAACGCCTAAGAATGTACCTGACTAGTAAGTATCTTAAAACCTATGGATTGCTATGTCTCCGAAAAAGAATCAAGCATGTGTACAGGGGCATAAACGCAGCAGTGATAGGATTGGAGAGGTTCGGTGAGCAAATGAAGACCCTTTGAAGTCATATTGCATGGTACCCATTCCACGGGTTTCAACTACCCAGGTTTAAGGTATTCTTCCTTCAGCTACAACATGCATGTGGAACCCAAGTATGATCAACCATGTGAACAGGAGACGTGTTCAAATATGTCTCAGTTTTCCTCCCCTGGTAAACGGGTGCAACATTCCAGACGCTTTACTAACACTCTCCCCACTTGGAGAGTCAGCGCCTTTAACCTCCTGTTTGGCCCAGTTTGCAATTTCTGCGGAAGATGAACAGGAATAGCGAGAACCAATGAGAGACTAGCTGGAGGTGTCTGGACGGGCAAATTTAACTCTCATTTCCCACCAGGAAGAGGAAATAACCAAAGGCTCAGCGTGCCGTACCGGAACCAGATTAGGGCCTGAAGCCATCCTGCGGTGTTGCGGCCAGCTCACAAGAAAGCGAGTTGAAGAAAGGAGCTCAGGGGCACTGTAATTCACAAACCTGCAGAGTTATAAATGACAGCTATCGTCCAAAAATAGACTGAAGTAAGGCTGCCAAGAGGACTTGAAAGCGGGGCAGAATTGCAGGAAACCGATTTCAGGAGGTAGACTGGAATTGCATTGAAAGCATAGGAAAAGAGGCAGAACGTCTACAATGATGCACTTGGCCAAAAAGGGCGTATGCGTTTTTTCCTGAATATATTCAGGAAAAAACGCATACGCCCTTTTTGGCCAACCAAGCAAGCTTGCAAAGGAAATCTGCACTACAATGAAGTCTCACTTCCCCCCGGTCAAAAGGGCCATCTGAAAAAAGTGTAAAATCCAGAAAGGCAACAGGCCATGGAGAACTGGGAGCCTTGTTATGCTGATGGGCGGGATGTAAATTGCCAACAACCACTCGGGAGAAGTGTATGGTGTTTCCTGAAACATCTAAAAAACAAAGCAACAGAGCCTAGGGCACTTCCACTTATGGTCCTATAGCTTAGGGAAATTAAAATCAAAAAGACACAGCCACCCCAAAGTTTGGAATGGCTCTGTTTACAAGAACCTCGTTTACAGTACAAGTTCAACATCGCAGAAAGTGAAAAATGGATAAAGAAGTTGTGGTATTTACTTACAAAGCAATATCACTCAGCAATGAAATCTGTGTCATCAGGCCCTTAGCAGCACAATGAGTGGATTCAGGTATGATGATTCTAACTGAAATAAGTCACACAGAAAAAGAAACATCATAAGATATCAGTAATACACGGAATGTAAACTTGGCTACACAGGAACTGAATTACAGAACAGAACAGGGTCTCAAATTTAGAAAACCAACTTATTCTTGCGTAAGGGTAAAGGTGAGTTGGGGTGCTGCATAAAACCAGAGATTGAAATGAGCACAGATAAAGTTCCTTAAGCCAAATATGGAATAGACAAGAGCTACTCCTTGCTCAACGAAATGGACTCAACACCCCATATTAAACGCCTAAGAATGTACCTGACTAGTAAGTATCTTAAAACCTATGGATTGCTATGTCTCCGAAAAAGAATCAAGCATGTGTACAGGGGCATAAACGCAGCAGTGATAGGATTGGAGAAGTTCGGTGAGCAAATGAAGACCCTTTGAAGTCATATTGCATGGTACCCATTCCACGGGTTTCAACTACCCAGGTTTAAGGTATTCTTCCTTCAGCTACAACATGCATGGGGAACCCAAGTATGATCAACCATGTGAACAGGAGACGTGTTCAAATATGTCTCAGTTTTCCTCCCCTGGTAAACGGGTGCAACATTCCAGACGCTTTACTAACACTCTCCCCACTTGGAGAGTCAGCGCCTTTAACCTCCTGTTTGGCCCAGTTTGCAATTTCTGCGGAAGATGAACAGGAATAGCGAGAACCAATGAGAGACTAGCTGGAGGTGTCTGGACGGGCAAATTTAACTCTCATTTCCCACCAGGAAGAGGAAATAACCAAAGGCTCAGCGTGCCGTACCGGAACCAGATTAGGGCCTGAAGCCATCCTGCGGTGTTGCGGCCAGCTCACAAGAAAGCGAGTTGAAGAAAGGAGCTCAGGGGCACTGTAATTCACAAACCTGCAGAGTTATAAATGACAGCTATCGTCCAAAAATAGACTGAAGTAAGGCTGCCAAGAGGACTTGAAAGCGGGGCAGAATTGCAGGGAACCGATTTCAGGAGGTAGACTGGAATTGCATTGAAAGCATAGGAAAAGAGGCAGAACGTCCACAATGATGCACTTGGCCAAAAAGGGCGTATGCGTTTTTGCCTGAATATATTCAGGAAAAAACGCATACGCCCTTTTTGGCCAACCAAGCAAGCTTGCAAAGGAAATCTGCACTACAATGAAGTCTCACATCTCCCCGGTCAAAAGGGCCATCTGAAAAAAGTGTAAAATCCAGAAAGGCAGGACAGGCCATGGAGAACTGGGAGCCTTGTTATGCTGATGGGCGGGATGTAAATTGCCAACAACCACTCGGGAGAAGTGTATGGTGTTTCCTGAAACATCTAAAAAACAAAGCAACAGAGCCTAGGGCACTGCCACTTATGGTCCTATAGCTTAGGGAAATTAAAATCAAAAAGACACAGCCACCCCAAAGTTTGGGACGCCTCTGTTTACAAGAACCTCGTTTACAGTACAAGTTCAACATCGCAGAAAGTGAAAAATGGATAAAGAAGTTGTGGTATTTACTTACAAAGCAATATCACTCAGCAATGAAATCTGTGTCATCAGGCCCTTAGCAGCACAATGAGTGGATTCAGGTATGATGATTCTAACTGAAATAAGTCACACAGAAAAAGAAACATCATAAGATATCAGTAATACACGGAATGTAAACTTGGCTACACAGGAACTGAATTACAGAACAGAACAGGGTCTCAAATTTAGAAAACCAACTTATTCTTGCGTAAGGGTAAAGGTGAGTTGGGGTGCTGCATAAAACCAGAGATTGAAATGAGCACAGATAAAGTTCCTTAAGCCAAATAAGGAATAGACAAGAGCTACTCCTTGCTCAACGAAATGGACTCAACACCCCATATTAAACGCCTAAGAATGTACCTGACTAGTAAGTATCTTAAAACCTATGGATTGCTATGTCTCCGAAAAAGAATCAAGCATGTGTACAGGGGCATAAACGCAGCAGTGATAGGATTGGAGAGGTTCGATGAGCAAATGAAGACCCTTTGAAGTCATATTGCATGGTACCCATTCCACGGGTTTCAACTACCCAGGTTTAAGGTATTCTTCCTTCAGCTACAACATGCATGTGGAACCCAAGTATGATCAACCATGTGAACAGGAGACGTGTTCAAATATGTCTCAGTTTTCCTCCCCTGGTAAACGGGTGCAACATTCCAGATGCTTTACTAACACTCTCCCCACTTGGAGAGTCAGCGCCTTTAACCTCCTGTTTGGCCCAGTTTGCAATTTCTGCGGAAGATGAACAGGAATAGCGAGAACCAATGAGAGACTAGCTGGAGGTGTCTGGACGGGCAAATTTAACTCTCATTTCCCACCAGGAAGAGGAAATAACCAAAGGCTCAGCGTGCCGTACCGGAACCAGATTAGGGCCTGAAGCCATCATGCGGTGTTGCGGCCAGCTCAAAAGAAAGCGAGTTGAAGAAAGGAGCTCAGGGGCACTGTAATTCACAAACCTGCAGAGTTATAAATGACAGCTATCGTCCAAAAATAGACTGAAGTAAGGCTGCCAAGAGGACTTGAAAGCGGGGCAGAATTGCAGGGAACCGATTTCAGGAGGTAGACTGGAATTGCATTGAAAGCATAGGAAAAGAGGCAGAACGTCCACAATGATGCACTTGGCCAAAAAGGGCGTATGCGTTTTTTCCTGAATATATTCAGGAAAAAACGCATACGCCCTTTTTGGCCAACCAAGCAAGCTTGCAAAGGAAATCTGCACTACAATGAAGTCTCACTTCCCCCCGGTCAAAAGGGCCATCTGAAAAAAGTGTAAAATCCAGAAAGGCAGGACAGGCCATGGAGAACTGGGAGCCTTGTTATGCTGATGGGCGGGATGTAAATTGCCAACAACCACTCGGGAGAAGTGTATGGTGTTTCCTGAAACATCTAAAAAACAAAGCAACAGAGCCTAGGGCACTGCCACTTATGGTCCTATAGCTTAGGGAAATTAAAATCAAAAAGACACAGCCTCCCCAAAGTTTGGGACGCCTCTGTTTACAAGAACCTCGTTTACAGTACAAGTTCAACATCGCAGAAAGTGAAAAATGGATAAAGAAGTTGTGGTATTTACTTACAAAGCAATATCACTCAGCAATGAAATCTGTGTCATCAGGCCCTTAGCATCACAATGAGTGGATTCAGGTATGATGATTCTAACTGAAATAAGTCACACAGAAAAAGAAACATCATAAGATATCAGTAATACACGGAATGTAAACTTGGCTACACAGGAACTGAATTACAGAACAGAACAGGGTCTCAAATTTAGAAAACCAACTTATGCTTGCTTAAGGGTAAAGGTGAGTTGGGGTGCTGCATAAAACCAGAGATTGAAATGAGCACAGATAAAGTTCCTTAAGTCAAATATGGAATAGACAAGAGCTACTCCTTGCTCAACGAAATGGACTCAACACCGCATATTAAACGCCTAAGAATGTACCTGACTAGTAAGTATCGTAAAACCTATGGATTGCTATGTCTCCAAAAGAGAATCAAGCATGTGTACAGGGGCATAAACGCAGCAGTGATAGGATTGGAGAGGTTCGGTGAGCAAATGAAGACCCTTTGAAGTCATATTGCATGGTACCCATTACACGGGTCTCAACTCTCCAGGTTTAAGGTATTCTTCCTTCAGCTAAAACATGCATGTGGAACCCAAGTATGATCAACCATGTGAACGGGAGACGTGTTCAAATATGTCTCAGTTTTCCTCCCCTGGTACTCGGGTGCAACATTCCAGACGCTTTACTAACACTCTCCCCACTTGGAGAGTCAGCGCCTTTAACCTCCTGTTTGGCACAGTTTGCAATTTCTGCGGAAGATGAACAGGGATAGCGAGAACCAATGAGAGGCTAGCTGGAGGTGTCTGGACGGGCAAATTTAACTCTCATTTCCCACCAGGAAGAGGAAATAACCAAAGGCTCAGCGTGTCGTACCGGAACCAGATTAGGGCCTGAAGCCATCCTGCGGTGTTTCGGCCAGCTCAAAAGAAAGCGAGTTGAAGAAAGGAGCTCAGGGGCACTGTAATTCACAAACCTGCAGAGTTATAAATGACAGCTATCGTCCAAAAATAGACTGAAGTAAGGCTGCCAAGAGGACTTGAAAGCGGGGCAGAATTGCAGGAAACCGATTTCAGGAGGTAGACTGGAATTGCATTGAAAGCATAGGAAAAGAGGCAGAACGTCCACAATGATGCACTTGGCCAAAAAGGGCGTATGCGTTTTTTCCTGAATATATTCAGGAAAAAACGCATACGCCCTTTTTGGCCAACCAAGCAAGCTTGCAAAGGAAATCTGCACTACAATGAAGTCTCACTTCCCCCCGGTCAAAAGGGCCATCTGAAAAAAGTGTAAAATCCAGAAAGGCAGGACAGGCCATGGAGAACTGGGCGCCTTGTTATGCTGATGGGCGGGATGTAAATTGCCAACAACCACTCGGGAGAAGTGTATGGTGTTTCCTGAAACATCTAAGAAACAAAGCAACAGAACCTAGGGCACGTCCACTTATGGTCCTATAGCTTAGGGAAATTAAAATCAAAAAGACACAGCCACCCCAAAGTTTGGAATGGCTCTGTTTACAAGAACCTCGTTTACAGTACAAGTTCAACATCGCAGAAAGTGAAAAATGGATAAAGAAGTTGTGGTATTTACTTACAAAGCAATATCACTCAGCAATGAAATCTGTGTCATCAGGCCCTTAGCAGCACAATGAGTGGATTCAGGTATGATGATTCTAACTGAAGTAAGTCACACAGAAAAAGAAACATCATAAGATATCAGTAATACACGGAATGTAAACTTGGCTACACAGCAACTGAATTACAGAACAGAACAGGGTCTCAAATTTAGAAAACCAACTTATGCTTGCTTAAGGGTAAAGGTGAGTTGGGGTGCTGCATAAAACCAGAGATTGAAATGAGCACAGATAAAGTTCCTTAAGTCAAATATGGAATAGACAAGAGCTACTCCTTGCTCAACGAAATGGACTCAACACCGCATATTAAACGCCTAAGAATGTACCTGACTAGTAAGTATCGTAAAACCTATGGATTGCTATGTCTCCGAAAGAGAATCAAGCATGTGTACAGGGGCATAAACGCAGCAGTGATAGGATTGGAGTGGTTCGGTGAGCAAATGAAGACCCTTTGAAGTCATATTGCATGGTACCCATTACACGGGTCTTAACTCTCCAGGTTTAAGGTATTCTTCCTTCAGCTAAAACATGCATGTGGAACCCAAGTATGATCAACCATGTGAACGGGAGACGTGTTCAAATATGTCTCAGTTTTCCTCCCCTGGTACTCGGGTGCAACATTCCAGACGCTTTACTAACACTCTCCCCACTTGGAGAGTCAGCGCCTTTAACCTCCTGTTTGGCCCAGTTTGCAATTTCTGCGGAAGATGAACAGGAATAGCGAGAACCAATGAGAGGCTAGCTGGAGGTGTCTGAACGGGCAAATTTAACTCTCATTTCCCACCAGGAAGAGGAAATAACCAAAGGCTCAGCGTGCCGTGCCGGAACCAGATTAGGGCCTGAAGCCATCCTGCGGTGTTGCGGCCAGGTCACAAGAAAGCGAGTTGAAGAAAGGAGCTCAGGGGCACTGTAATTCACAAACCTGCAGAGTTATAAATGACAGCTATCGTCCAAAAATAGACTGAAGTAAGGCTGCCAAGAGGACTTGAAAGCGGGGCAGAATTGCAGGAAACCGATTTCAGGAGGTAGACTGGAATTGCATTGAAAGCATAGGAAAAGAGGCAGAACGTCCACAATGATGCACTTGGCCAAAAAGGGCGTATACGTTTTCTCCTGAATATATTCAGGAAAAAACGCATACGCCCTTTTTGGCCAACCAAGCAAGCTTGCAAAGGAAATCTGCACTACAATGAAGTCTCACTTCCCCCCGGTCAAAAGGGCCATCTGAAAAAAGTGTAAAATCCAGAAAGGCAGGACAGGCCATGGAGAACTGGGAGCCTTGTTATGCTGATGGGCGGGATGTAAATTGCCAACAACCACTCGGAAGAAGTGTATGGTGTTTCCTGAAACATCTAAAAAACAAAGCAACAGAGCCTAGGGCACTTCCACTTATGGTCCTATAGCTTAGGGAAATTAAAATCAAAAAGACACAGCCACCCCAAAGTTTGGGACGCCTCCGTTTACAAGAACCTCATTTACCGTACAAGTTCAATATCACAGAAAGTGAAAAATGGATAAAGAACTTGTGGTACTTACGTACAATGCAGTATCACTCAGCAATGAAATCTATGTCATCAGGCCCGTAGCAGCATAATGAATGGATTCAGGTACGATGATTCTAACTGAAATAAGTCACACAGAAAAAGAAACATCATAACATATCACTAATACACGGAATGTAAACTTGGCTACACAGGAACTGCATTCCAAAACAGAACAGGTTCTCAAATTTAGAAAACCAACTTATGCTTGCTTAAGGGGAAAGGTGAGTTGGGGTGCTGCATAAAACCAGAGATTGAAATGAGCACAGATAAAGTTCCTTAAGCCAAATATGGAATAGACAAGAGCTACTCCTTGCTCAACGAAATGGACTCAACACCCCATATTAAACGCCTAAGAATGTACCTGACTAGTAAGTATCTTAAAACCTATGGATTGCTACGTCTCCAAAAGAGAATCAAGCGTGTGTACAGGGGCATAAACGCAGCAGTGATAGGATTGGAGAGGTTCGGTGAGCAAATGAAGACCCTTTGAAGTCATATTGCATGGTACCCATTCCATGGGTCTCAACTCTCCAAGTTTAAGGTATTCTTCCTTCAGCTAAAACATGCATGTGGAACCCAGAGTATGATCAACCATGTGAACGGGAGACGTGTTCAAATATGTCTCAGTTTTCCTCCCCTGGTACTCGGGTGCAACATTCCAGACGCTTTACTAACACTCTCCCGACTTGGAGAGTCAGTCCCTTTAACCTCCTGTTTGGCCCAGTTTGCAATTTCTGCGGAAGATGAACAGGAATAGTGAGAACCAATGAGAGACTAGCTGGAGGTGTCTGGACGGGCAAATTTAACTCTCATTTCCCACCAGGAAGAGGAATTAACCAAAGGCTCAGCGTGCCGTGCCGGAACCAGATTAGGGCCTGAAGCCATCCTGCGGTGTTGCGGCCAGGTCACAAGAAAGCGAGTTGAAGAAAGGAGCTCAGGGGCACTGTAATTCACAAACCTGCAGAGTTATAAATGACAGCTATCGTCCAAAAATAGACTGAAGTAAGGCTGCCAAGAGGACTTGAAAGCGGGGCAGAATTGCAGGAAACCGATTTCAGGAGGTAGACTGGAATTGCATTGAAAGCATAGGAAAAGAGGCAGAACGTCCACAATGATGCACTTGGCCAAAAAGGGCGTATGCGTTTTTTCCTGAATATATTCAGGAAAAAACGCATACGCCCTTTTTGGCCAACCAAGCAAGCTTGCAAAGGAAATCTGCACTACAATGAAGTCTCACTTCCCCCCGGTCAAAAGGGCCATCTGAGAAAAGTGTAAAATCCAGAAAGGCAGGACAGGCCATGGAGAACTGGGAGCCTTGTTATGCTGATGGGCGGGATGTAAATTGCCAACAACCACTCGGGAGAAGTGTATGGTGTTTCCTGAAACATCTAAAAAACAAAGCAACAGAACCTAGGGCACTTCCACTTATGGTCCTATAGCTTAGGGAAATTAAAATCAAAAAGACACAGCCAACCCAAAGTTTGGAACGGCTCTGTTTACAAGAACCTCGTTTACAGTACAAGTTCAACATCGCAGAAAGTGAAAAATGGATAAAGAAGTTGTGGTATTTACTTACAAAGCAATATCACTCAGCAATGAAGTCTGTGTCATCAGGCCCTTAGCAGCACAATGAGTGGATTCAGGTATGATGATTCTAACTGAAATAAGTCACACAGAAAAAGAAACATCATAAGATATCAGTAATACACGGAATGTAAACTTGGCTACACAGGAACTGAATTACAGAACAGAACAGGGTCTCAAATTTAGAAAACCAACTTATTCTTGCTTAAGGGTAAAGGTGAGTTGGGGTGCTGCATAAAACCAGAGATTGAAATGAGCACAGATAAAGTTCCTTAAGCCAAATATGGAATAGAGAAGAGCTACTCCTTGCTCAACGAAATGGACTCAACACCCCATATTAAACGCCTAAGAATGTACCTGACTAGTAAGTATCTTAAAACCTATGGATTGCTATGTCTCCGAAAGAGAATCAAGCATGTGTACAGGGGCATAAACGCAGCAGTGATAGGATTGGAGAGGTCGGTGAGCAAATGAAGACCCTTTGAAATCATATTGCATGGTACCCATTCCACGGGTTTCAACTACCCAGGTTTAAGGTATTCTTCCTTCAGCTAAAACATGCATGTGGAACCTAGAGTATGATCAACCATGTGATCGGGAGACGTGTTCAAATATGTCTCAGTTTTCCTCCCCTGGTACTCGGGTGCAACATTCCAGACGCTTTACTAACACTCTCCCCACTTGGAGAGTCAGTCCCTTTAACCTCCTGTTTGGCCCAGTTTGCAATTTCTGCGGAAGATGAACAGGAATAGCGAGAACCAATGAGAGACTAGCTGGAGGTGTCTGAACGGGCAAATTTAACTCTCATTTCCCACCAGGAAGAGGAATTAACCAAAGGCTCAGCATGCCGGGCCGGAACCAGATTAGGGCCTGAAGCCATCCTGCGGTGTTGCGGCCAGGTCACAAGAAAGCGAGTTGAAGAAAGGAGCTCAGGGGCACTGTAATTCACAAACCTGCAGAGTTATAAATGACAGCTATCGTCCAAAAATAGACTGAAGTAAGGCTGCCAAGAGGACTTGAAAGCGGGGCAGAATTGCAGGAAACCGATTTCAGGAGGTAGACTGGAATTGCATTGAAAGCATAGGAAAAGAGGCAGAACGTCCACAATGATGCACTTGGCCAAAAAGGGCGTATGCGTTTTTTCCTGAATATATTCAGGAAAAAACGCATACGCCCTTTTTGGCCAACCAAGCAAGCTTGCAAAGGAAATCTGCACTACAATGAAGTCTCACTTCCCCCCGGTCAAAAGGGCCATCTGATAAAAGTGTAAAATCCAGAAAGGCAACAGGCCATTGAGAACTGGGAGCCTTGTTATGCTGATGGGCGGGATGTAAATTGCCAACAGACACTTGGGAGAAGTGTATGGTGTTTCCTGAAACATCTAAAAAACAAAGCAACAGAGCCTAGGGCACTTCCACTTATGGTCCTATAGCTTAGGGAAATTAAAATCAAAAAGACACAGCCACCCCAAAGTTTGGAACGGCTCTGTTTACAAGAACCTCGTTTACAGTACAAGTTCAACATCGCAGAAAGTGAAAAATGGATAAAGAAGTTGTGGTATTTACTTACAAAGCAATATCACTCAGCAATGAAATCTGTGTCATCAGGCCCTTAGCAGCACAATGAGTGGATTCAGGTATGATGATTCTAACTGAAATAAGTCACACAGAAAAAGAAACATCATAAGATATCAGTAATACACGGAATGTAAACTTGGCTACACAGGAACTGAATTACAGAACAGAACAGGGTCTCAAATTTAGAAAACCAACTTATGCTTGCTTAAGGGTAAAGGTGAGTTGGGGTGCTGCATAAAACCAGAGATTGAAATGAGCACAGATAAAGTTCCTTAAGCCAAATATGGAATAGACAAGAGCTACTCCTTGCTCAACGAAATGGACTCAACACCGCATATTAAACGCCTAAGAATGTACCTGACTAGTAAGTATCGTAAAACCTATGGATTGCTATGTCTCCGAAAGAGAATCAAGCATGTGTACAGGGGCATAAACGCAGCAGTGATAGGATTGGAGTGGTTCGGTGAGCAAATGAAGACCCTTTGAAGTCATATTGCATGGTACCCATTACACGGGTCTTAACTCTCCAGGTTTAAGGTATTCTTCCTTCAGCTAAAACATGCATGTGGAACCCAAGTATGATCAACCATGTGAACGGGAGACGTGTTCAAATATGTCTCAGTTTTCCTCCCCTGGTACTCGGGTGCAACATTCCAGACGCTTTACTAACACTCTCCCCACTTGGAGAGTCAGCGCCTTTAACCTCCTGTTTGGCCCAGTTTGCAATTTCTGCGGAAGATGAACAGGAATAGCGAGAACCAATGAGAGGCTAGCTGGAGGTGTCTGAACGGGCAAATTTAACTCTCATTTCCCACCAGGAAGAGGAAATAACCAAAGGCTCAGCGTGCCGTGCCGGAACCAGATTAGGGCCTGAAGCCATCCTGCGGTGTTGCGGCCAGGTCACAAGAAAGCGAGTTGAAGAAAGGAGCTCAGGGGCACTGTAATTCACAAACCTGCAGAGTTATAAATGACAGCTATCGTCCAAAAATAGACTGAAGTAAGGCTGCCAAGAGGACTTGAAAGCGGGGCAGAATTGCAGGAAACCGATTTCAGGAGGTAGACTGGAATTGCATTGAAAGCATAGGAAAAGAGGCAGAACGTCCACAATGATGCACTTGGCCAAAAAGGGCGTATGCGTTTTCTCCTGAATATATTCAGGAAAAAACGCATACGCCCTTTTTGGCCAACCAAGCAAGCTTGCAAAGGAAATCTGCACTACAATGAAGTCTCACTTCCCCCCGGTCAAAAGGGCCATCTGAAAAAAGTGTAAAATCCAGAAAGGCAGGACAGGCCATGGAGAACTGGGAGCCTTGTTATGCTGATGGGCGGGATGTAAATTGCCAACAACCACTCGGAAGAAGTGTATGGTGTTTCCTGAAACATCTAAAAAACAAAGCAACAGAGCCTAGGGCACTTCCACTTATGGTCCTATAGCTTAGGGAAATTAAAATCAAAAAGACACAGCCACCCCAAAGTTTGGGACGCCTCCGTTTACAAGAACCTCATTTACCGTACAAGTTCAATATCACAGAAAGTGAAAAATGGATAAAGAACTTGTGGTACTTACGTACAATGCAGTATCACTCAGCAATGAAATCTATGTCATCAGGCCCGTAGCAGCATAATGAATGGATTCAGGTACGATGATTCTAACTGAAATAAGTCACACAGAAAAAGAAACATCATAACATATCACTAATACACGGAATGTAAACTTGGCTACACAGGAACTGCATTCCAAAACAGAACAGGTTCTCAAATTTAGAAAACCAACTTATGCTTGCTTAAGGGGAAAGGTGAGTTGGGGTGCTGCATAAAACCAGAGATTGAAATGAGCACAGATAAAGTTCCTTAAGCCAAATATGGAATAGACAAGAGCTACTCCTTGCTCAACGAAATGGACTCAACACCCCATATTAAACGCCTAAGAATGTACCTGACTAGTAAGTATCTTAAAACCTATGGATTGCTACGTCTCCAAAAGAGAATCAAGCGTGTGTACAGGGGCATAAACGCAGCAGTGATAGGATTGGAGAGGTTCGGTGAGCAAATGAAGACCCTTTGAAGTCATATTGCATGGTACCCATTCCATGGGTCTCAACTCTCCAAGTTTAAGGTATTCTTCCTTCAGCTAAAACATGCATGTGGAACCCAGAGTATGATCAACCATGTGAACGGGAGACGTGTTCAAATATGTCTCAGTTTTCCTCCCCTGGTACTCGGGTGCAACATTCCAGACGCTTTACTAACACTCTCCCGACTTGGAGAGTCAGTCCCTTTAACCTCCTGTTTGGCCCAGTTTGCAATTTCTGCGGAAGATGAACAGGAATAGTGAGAACCAATGAGAGACTAGCTGGAGGTGTCTGGACGGGCAAATTTAACTCTCATTTCCCACCAGGAAGAGGAATTAACCAAAGGCTCAGCGTGCCGTGCCGGAACCAGATTAGGGCCTGAAGCCATCCTGCGGTGTTGCGGCCAGGTCACAAGAAAGCGAGTTGAAGAAAGGAGCTCAGGGGCACTGTAATTCACAAACCTGCAGAGTTATAAATGACAGCTATCGTCCAAAAATAGACTGAAGTAAGGCTGCCAAGAGGACTTGAAAGCGGGGCAGAATTGCAGGAAACCGATTTCAGGAGGTAGACTGGAATTGCATTGAAAGCATAGGAAAAGAGGCAGAACGTCCACAATGATGCACTTGGCCAAAAAGGGCGTATGCGTTTTTTCCTGAATATATTCAGGAAAAAACGCATACGCCCTTTTTGGCCAACCAAGCAAGCTTGCAAAGGAAATCTGCACTACAATGAAGTCTCACTTCCCCCCGGTCAAAAGGGCCATCTGAGAAAAGTGTAAAATCCAGAAAGGCAGGACAGGCCATGGAGAACTGGGAGCCTTGTTATGCTGATGGGCGGGATGTAAATTGCCAACAACCACTCGGGAGAAGTGTATGGTGTTTCCTGAAACATCTAAAAAACAAAGCAACAGAACCTAGGGCACTTCCACTTATGGTCCTATAGCTTAGGGAAATTAAAATCAAAAAGACACAGCCAACCCAAAGTTTGGAACGGCTCTGTTTACAAGAACCTCGTTTACAGTACAAGTTCAACATCGCAGAAAGTGAAAAATGGATAAAGAAGTTGTGGTATTTACTTACAAAGCAATATCACTCAGCAATGAAGTCTGTGTCATCAGGCCCTTAGCAGCACAATGAGTGGATTCAGGTATGATGATTCTAACTGAAATAAGTCACACAGAAAAAGAAACATCATAAGATATCAGTAATACACGGAATGTAAACTTGGCTACACAGGAACTGAATTACAGAACAGAACAGGGTCTCAAATTTAGAAAACCAACTTATTCTTGCTTAAGGGTAAAGGTGAGTTGGGGTGCTGCATAAAACCAGAGATTGAAATGAGCACAGATAAAGTTCCTTAAGCCAAATATGGAATAGAGAAGAGCTACTCCTTGCTCAACGAAATGGACTCAACACCCCATATTAAACGCCTAAGAATGTACCTGACTAGTAAGTATCTTAAAACCTATGGATTGCTATGTCTCCGAAAGAGAATCAAGCATGTGTACAGGGGCATAAACGCAGCAGTGATAGGATTGGAGAGGTCGGTGAGCAAATGAAGACCCTTTGAAATCATATTGCATGGTACCCATTCCACGGGTTTCAACTACCCAGGTTTAAGGTATTCTTCCTTCAGCTAAAACATGCATGTGGAACCTAGAGTATGATCAACCATGTGATCGGGAGACGTGTTCAAATATGTCTCAGTTTTCCTCCCCTGGTACTCGGGTGCAACATTCCAGACGCTTTACTAACACTCTCCCCACTTGGAGAGTCAGTCCCTTTAACCTCCTGTTTGGCCCAGTTTGCAATTTCTGCGGAAGATGAACAGGAATAGCGAGAACCAATGAGAGACTAGCTGGAGGTGTCTGAACGGGCAAATTTAACTCTCATTTCCCACCAGGAAGAGGAATTAACCAAAGGCTCAGCATGCCGGGCCGGAACCAGATTAGGGCCTGAAGCCATCCTGCGGTGTTGCGGCCAGGTCACAAGAAAGCGAGTTGAAGAAAGGAGCTCAGGGGCACTGTAATTCACAAACCTGCAGAGTTATAAATGACAGCTATCGTCCAAAAATAGAATGAAGTAAGGCTGCCAAGAGGACTTGAAAGCGGGGCAGAATTGCAGGAAACCGATTTCAGGAGGTAGACTGGAATTGCATTGAAAGCATAGGAAAAGAGGCAGAACGTCCACAATGATGCACTTGGCCAAAAAGGGCGTATGCGTTTTTTCCTGAATATATTCAGGAAAAAACGCATACGCCCTTTTTGGCCAACCAAGCAAGCTTGCAAAGGAAATCTGCACTACAATGAAGTCTCACTTCCCCCCGGTCAAAAGGGCCATCTGAAAAAAGTGTAAAATCCAGAAAGGCAACAGGCCATTGAGAACTGGGAGCCTTGTTATGCTGATGGGCGGGATGTAAATTGCCAACAGACACTTGGGAGAAGTGTATGGTGTTTCCTGAAACATCTAAAAAACAAAGCAACATAGCCTAGGGCACTTCCACTTATGGTCCTATAGCTTAGGGAAATTAAAATCAAAAAGACACAGCCACCCCAAAGTTTGGAACGGCTCTGTTTACAAGAACCTCGTTCACAGTACAAGTTCAACATCGCAGAAAGTGAAAAATGGATAAAGAAGTTGTGGTATTTACTTACAAAGCAATATCACTCAGCAATGAAATCTGTGTCATCAGGCCCTTAGCAGCACAATGAGTGGATTCAGGTATGATGATTCTAACTGAAATAAGTCACACAGAAAAAGAAACATCATAAGATATCAGTAATACACGGAATGTAAACTTGGCTACACAGGAACTGAATTACAGAACAGAACAGGGTCTCAAATTTAGAAAACCAACTTATTCTTGCGTAAGGGTAAAGGTGAGTTGGGGTGCTGCATAAAACCAGAGATTAAAATGAGCACAGATAAAGTTCCTTAAGCCAAATATGGAATAGACAAGAGCTACTCCTTGCTCAACGAAATGGACTCAACACCCCATATTAAACGCCTAAGAATGTACCTGACTAGTAAGTATCTTAAAACCTATGGATTGCTATGTCTCCGAAAAAGAATCAAGCATGTGTACAGGGGCATAAACGCAGCAGTGATAGGATTGGAGAGGTTCGGTGAGCAAATGAAGACCCTTTGAAGTCATATTGCATGGTACCCATTCCACGGGTTTCAACTACCCAGGTTTAAGGTATTCTTCCTTCAGCTACAACATGCATGTGGAACCCAAGTATGATCAACCATGTGAACAGGAGACGTGTTCAAATATGTCTCAGTTTTCCTCCCCTGGTAAACGGGTGCAACATTCCAGACGCTTTACTAACACTCTCCCCACTTGGAGAGTCAGCGCCTTTAACCTCCTGTTTGGCCCAGTTTGCAATTTCTGCGGAAGATGAACAGGAATAGCGAGAACCAATGAGAGACTAGCTGGAGGTGTCTGGACGGGCAAATTTAACTCTCATTTCCCACCAGGAAGAGGAAATAACCAAAGGCTCATCGTGCCGTACCGGAACCAGATTAGGGCCTGAAGCCATCCTGCGGTGTTGCGGCCAGCTCACAAGAAAGCGAGTTGAAGAAAGGAGCTCAGGGGCACTGTAATTCACAAACCTGCAGAGTTATAAATGACAGCTATCGTCCAAAAATAGACTGAAGTAAGGCTGCCAAGAGGACTTGAAAGCGGGGCAGAATTGCAGGAAACCGATTTCAGGAGGTAGACTGGAATTGCATTGAAAGCATAGGAAAAGAGGCAGAACGTCTACAATGATGCACTTGGCCAAAAAGGGCGTATGCGTTTTTTCCTGAATATATTCAGGAAAAAACGCATACGCCCTTTTTGGCCAACCAAGCAAGCTTGCAAAGGAAATCTGCACTACAATGAAGTCTCACTTCCCCCCGGTCAAAAGGGCCATCTGAAAAAAGTGTAAAATCCAGAAAGGCAACAGGCCATTGAGAACTGGGAGCCTTGTTATGCTGATGGGCGGGATGTAAATTGCCAACAGACACTTGGGAGAAGTGTATGGTGTTTCCTGAAACATCTAAAAAACAAAGCAACAGAGCCTAGGGCACTTCCACTTATGGTCCTATAGCTTAGGGAAATTAAAATCAAAAAGACACAGCCACCCCAAAGTTTGGAATGGCTCTGTTTACAAGAACCTCGTTTACAGTACAAGTTCAACATCGCAGAAAGTGAAAAATGGATAAAGAAGTTGTGGTATTTACTTACAAAGCAATATCACTCAGCAATGAAATCTGTGTCATCAGGCCCTCAGCAGCACAATGAGTGGATTCAGGTATGATGATTCTAACTGA
Source organism: Delphinus delphis (assembly GCF_949987515.2). Taxonomy (NCBI): domain Eukaryota; kingdom Metazoa; phylum Chordata; class Mammalia; order Artiodactyla; family Delphinidae; genus Delphinus; species Delphinus delphis. The sequence continues at coordinate 1,308,933 of NW_027192676.1, read as the reverse complement.
AATAAGTCACACAGAAAAAGAAACATCATAAGATATCAGTAATACACGGAATGTAAACTTGGCTACACAGGAACTGAATTACAGAACAGAACAGGGTCTCAAATTTAGAAAACCAACTTATTCTTGCGTAAGGGTAAAGGTGAGTTGGGGTGCTGCATAAAACCAGAGATTGAAATGAGCACAGATAAAGTTCCTTAAGCCAAATATGGAATAGACAAGAGCTACTCCTTGCTCAACGAAATGGACTCAACACCCCATATTAAACGCCTAAGAATGTACCTGACTAGTAAGTATCTTAAAACCTATGGATTGCTATGTCTCCGAAAAAGAATCAAGCATGTGTACAGGGGCATAAACGCAGCAGTGATAGGATTGGAGAGGTTCGGTGAGCAAATGAAGACCCTTTGAAGTCATATTGCATGGTACCCATTCCACGGGTTTCAACTACCCAGGTTTAAGGTATTCTTCCTTCAGCTACAACATGCATGTGGAACCCAAGTATGATCAACCATGTGAACAGGAGACGTGTTCAAATATGTCTCAGTTTTCCTCCCCTGGTAAACGGGTGCAACATTCCAGACGCTTTACTAACACTCTCCCCACTTGGAGAGTCAGCGCCTTTAACCTCCTGTTTGGCCCAGTTTGCAATTTCTGTGGAAGATGAACAGGAATAGCGAGAACCAATGAGAGACTAGCTGGAGGTGTCTGGACGGGCAAATTTAACTCTCATTTCCCACCAGGAAGAGGAAATAACCAAAGGCTCAGCGTGCCGTACCGGAACCAGATTAGTGCCTGAAGCCATCCTGCGGTGTTGCGGCCAGCTCACAAGAAAGTGAGTTGAAGAAAGGAGCTCAGGGGCACTGTAATTCACAAACCTGCAGAGTTATAAATGACAGCTATCGTCCAAAAATAGACTGAAGTAAGGCTGCCAAGAGGACTTGAAAGCGGGGCAGAATTGCAGGAAACCGATTTCAGGAGGTAGACTGGAATTGCATTGAAAGCATAGGAAAAGAGGCAGAACGTCCACAATGATGCACTTGGCCAAAAAGGGCGTATGCGTTTTTTCCTGAATATATTCAGGAAAAAACGCATACGCCCTTTTTGGCCAACCAAGCAAGCTTGCAAAGGAAATCTGCACTACAATGAAGTCTCACTTCCCCCCGGTCAAAAGGGCCATCTGAAAAAAGTGTAAAATCCAGAAAGGCAACAGGCCATTGAGAACTGGGAGCCTTGTTATGCTGATGGGCGGGATGTAAATTGCCAACAGACACTTGGGAGAAGTGTATGGTGTTTCCTGAAACATCTAAAAAACAAAGCAACAGAGCCTAGGGCACTTCCACTTATGGTCCTATAGCTTAGGGAAATTAAAATCAAAAAGACACAGCCACCCCAAAGTTTGGAACGGCTCTGTTTACAAGAACCTCGTTTACAGTACAAGTTCAACATCGCAGAAAGTGAAAAATGGATAAAGAAGTTGTGGTATTTACTTACAAAGCAATATCACTCAGCAATGAAATCTGTGTCATCAAGCCCTTAGCAGCACAATGAGTGGATTCAGGTATGATGATTCTAACTGAAATAAGTCACACAGAAAAAGAAACATCATAAGATATCAGTAATACACGGAATGTAAACTTGGCTACACAGGAACTGAATTACAGAACAGAACAGGGTCTCAAATTTAGAAAACCAACTTATTCTTGCGTAAGGGTAAAGGTGAGTTGGGGTGCTGCATAAAACCAGAGATTGAAATGAGCACAGATAAAGTTCCTTAAGCCAAATAAGGAATAGACAAGAGCTACTCCTTGCTCAACGAAATGGACTCAACACCCCATATTAAACGCCTAAGAATGTACCTGACTAGTAAGTATCTTAAAACCTATGGATTGCTATGTCTCCGAAAAAGAATCAAGCATGTGTACAGGGGCATAAACGCAGCAGTGATAGGATTGGAGAGGTTCGGTGAGCAAATGAAGACCCTTTGAAGTCATATTGCATGGTACCCATTCCACGGGTTTCAACTACCCAGGTTTAAGGTATTCTTCCTTCAGCTACAACATGCATGTGGAACCCAAGTATGATCAACCATGTGAACAGGAGACGTGTTCAAATATGTCTCAGTTTTCCTCCCCTGGTAAACGGGTGCAACATTCCAGACGCTTTACTAACACTCTCCCCACTTGGAGAGTCAGCGCCTTTAACCTCCTGTTTGGCCCAGTTTGCAATTTCTGCGGAAGATGAACAGGAATAGCGAGAACCAATGAGAGACTAGCTGGAGGTGTCTGGACGGGCAAATTTAACTCTCATTTCCCACCAGGAAGAGGAAATAACCAAAGGCTCAGCGTGCCGTACCGGAACCAGATTAGGGCCTGAAGCCATCCTGCGGTGTTGCGGCCAGCTCACAAGAAAGCGAGTTGAAGAAAGGAGCTCAGGGGCACTGTAATTCACAAACCTGCAGAGTTATAAATGACAGCTATCGTCCAAAAATAGACTGAAGTAAGGCTGCCAAGAGGACTTGAAAGCGGGGCAGAATTGCAGGAAACCGATTTCAGGAGGTAGACTGGAATTGCATTGAAAACATAGGAAAAGAGGCAGAACGTCCACAATGATGCACTTGGCCAAAAAGGGCGTATGCGTTTTTTCCTGAATATATTCAGGAAAAAACGCATACGCCCTTTTTGGCCAACCAAGCAAGCTTGCAAAGGAAATCTGCACTACAATGAAGTCTCACTTCCCCCCGGTCAAAAGGGCCATCTGAAAAAAGTGTAAAATCCAGAAAGGCAACAGGCCATTGAGAACTCGGAGCCTTGTTATGCTGATGGGCGGGATGTAAATTGCCAACAGACACTTGGGAGAAGTGTATGGTGTTTCCTGAAACATCTAAAAAACAAAGCAACAGAGCCTAGGGCACTTCCACTTATGGTCCTATAGCTTAGGGAAATTAAAATCAAAAAGACACAGCCACCCCAAAGTTTGGAACGGCTCTGTTTACAAGAACCTCGTTTACAGTACAAGTTCAACATCGCAGAAAGTGAAAAATGGATAAAGAAGTTGTGGTATTTACTTACAAAGCAATATCACTCAGCAATGAAATCTGTGTCATCAGGCCCTTAGCAGCACAATGAGTGGATTCAGGTATGATGATTCTAACTGAAATAAGTCACACAGAAAAAGAAACATCATAAGATATCAGTAATACACGGAATGTAAACTTGGCTACACAGGAACTGAATTACAGAACAGAACAGGGTCTCAAATTTAGAAAACCAACTTATTCTTGCGTAAGGGTAAAGGTGAGTTGGGGTGCTGCATAAAACCAGAGATTGAAATGAGCACAGATAAAGTTCCTTAAGCCAAATATGGAATAGACAAGAGCTACTCCTTGCTCAACGAAATGGACTCAACACCCCATATTAAACGCCTAAGAATGTACCTGACTAGTAAGTATCTTAAAACCTATGGATTGCTATGTCTCCGAAAAAGAATCAAGCATGTGTACAGGGGCATAAACGCAGCAGTGATAGGATTGGAGAAGTTCGGTGAGCAAATGAAGACCCTTTGAAGTCATATTGCATGGTACCCATTCCACGGGTTTCAACTACCCAGGTTTAAGGTATTCTTCCTTCAGCTACAACATGCATGGGGAACCCAAGTATGATCAACCATGTGAACAGGAGACGTGTTCAAATATGTCTCAGTTTTCCTCCCCTGGTAAACGGGTGCAACATTCCAGACGCTTTACTAACACTCTCCCCACTTGGAGAGTCAGCGCCTTTAACCTCCTGTTTGGCCCAGTTTGCAATTTCTGCGGAAGATGAACAGGAATAGCGAGAACCAATGAGAGACTAGCTGGAGGTGTCTGGACGGGCAAATTTAACTCTCATTTCCCACCAGGAAGAGGAAATAACCAAAGGCTCAGCGTGCCGTACCGGAACCAGATTAGGGCCTGAAGCCATCCTGCGGTGTTGCGGCCAGCTCACAAGAAAGCGAGTTGAAGAAAGGAGCTCAGGGGCACTGTAATTCACAAACCTGCAGAGTTATAAATGACAGCTATCGTCCAAAAATAGACTGAAGTAAGGCTGCCAAGAGGACTTGAAAGCGGGGCAGAATTGCAGGGAACCGATTTCAGGAGGTAGACTGGAATTGCATTGAAAGCATAGGAAAAGAGGCAGAACGTCCACAATGATGCACTTGGCCAAAAAGGGCGTATGCGTTTTTGCCTGAATATATTCAGGAAAAAACGCATACGCCCTTTTTGGCCAACCAAGCAAGCTTGCAAAGGAAATCTGCACTACAATGAAGTCTCACATCTCCCCGGTCAAAAGGGCCATCTGAAAAAAGTGTAAAATCCAGAAAGGCAGGACAGGCCATGGAGAACTGGGAGCCTTGTTATGCTGATGGGCGGGATGTAAATTGCCAACAACCACTCGGGAGAAGTGTATGGTGTTTCCTGAAACATCTAAAAAACAAAGCAACAGAGCCTAGGGCACTGCCACTTATGGTCCTATAGCTTAGGGAAATTAAAATCAAAAAGACACAGCCACCCCAAAGTTTGGGACGCCTCTGTTTACAAGAACCTCGTTTACAGTACAAGTTCAACATCGCAGAAAGTGAAAAATGGATAAAGAAGTTGTGGTATTTACTTACAAAGCAATATCACTCAGCAATGAAATCTGTGTCATCAGGCCCTTAGCAGCACAATGAGTGGATTCAGGTATGATGATTCTAACTGAAATAAGTCACACAGAAAAAGAAACATCATAAGATATCAGTAATACACGGAATGTAAACTTGGCTACACAGGAACTGAATTACAGAACAGAACAGGGTCTCAAATTTAGAAAACCAACTTATTCTTGCGTAAGGGTAAAGGTGAGTTGGGGTGCTGCATAAAACCAGAGATTGAAATGAGCACAGATAAAGTTCCTTAAGCCAAATAAGGAATAGACAAGAGCTACTCCTTGCTCAACGAAATGGACTCAACACCCCATATTAAACGCCTAAGAATGTACCTGACTAGTAAGTATCTTAAAACCTATGGATTGCTATGTCTCCGAAAAAGAATCAAGCATGTGTACAGGGGCATAAACGCAGCAGTGATAGGATTGGAGAGGTTCGATGAGCAAATGAAGACCCTTTGAAGTCATATTGCATGGTACCCATTCCACGGGTTTCAACTACCCAGGTTTAAGGTATTCTTCCTTCAGCTACAACATGCATGTGGAACCCAAGTATGATCAACCATGTGAACAGGAGACGTGTTCAAATATGTCTCAGTTTTCCTCCCCTGGTAAACGGGTGCAACATTCCAGATGCTTTACTAACACTCTCCCCACTTGGAGAGTCAGCGCCTTTAACCTCCTGTTTGGCCCAGTTTGCAATTTCTGCGGAAGATGAACAGGAATAGCGAGAACCAATGAGAGACTAGCTGGAGGTGTCTGGACGGGCAAATTTAACTCTCATTTCCCACCAGGAAGAGGAAATAACCAAAGGCTCAGCGTGCCGTACCGGAACCAGATTAGGGCCTGAAGCCATCATGCGGTGTTGCGGCCAGCTCACAAGAAAGCGAGTTGAAGAAAGGAGCTCAGGGGCACTGTAATTCACAAACCTGCAGAGTTATAAATGACAGCTATCGTCCAAAAATAGACTGAAGTAAGGCTGCCAAGAGGACTTGAAAGCGGGGCAGAATTGCAGGAAACCGATTTCAGGAGGTAGACTGGAATTGCATTGAAAGCATAGGAAAAGAGGCAGAACGTCCACAATGATGCACTTGGCCAAAAAGGGCGTATGCGTTTTTTCCTGAATATATTCAGGAAAAAACGCATACGCCCTTTTTGGCCAACCAAGCAAGCTTGCAAAGGAAATCTGCACTACAATGAAGTCTCACATCTCCCCGGTCAAAAGGGCCATCTGAAAAAAGTGTAAAATCCAGAAAGGCAGGACAGGCCATGGAGAACTGGGAGCCTTGTTATGCTGATGGGCGGGATGTAAATTGCCAACAACCACTTGGGAGAAGTGTATGGTGTTTCCTGAAACATCTAAAAAACAAAGCAACAGAGCCTAGGGCACTTCCACTTATGGTCCTATAGCTTAGGGAAATTAAAATCAAAAAGACACAGCCACCCCAAAGTTTGGGACGCCTCTGTTTACAAGAACCTCGTTTACAGTACAAGTTCAACATCGCAGAAAGTGAAAAATGGATAAAGAAGTTGTGGTATTTACTTACAAAGCAATATCACTCAGCAATGAAATCTGTGTCATCAGGCCCTTAGCATCACAATGAGTGGATTCAGGTATGATGATTCTAACTGAAATAAGTCACACAGAAAAAGAAACATCATAAGATATCAGTAATACACGGAATGTAAACTTGGCTACACAGGAACTGAATTACAGAACAGAACAGGGTCTCAAATTTAGAAAACCAACTTATGCTTGCTTAAGGGTAAAGGTGAGTTGGGGTGCTGCATAAAACCAGAGATTGAAATGAGCACAGATAAAGTTCCTTAAGTCAAATATGGAATAGACAAGAGCTACTCCTTGCTCAACGAAATGGACTCAACACCGCATATTAAACGCCTAAGAATGTACCTGACTAGTAAGTATCGTAAAACCTATGGATTGCTATGTCTCCAAAAGAGAATCAAGCATGTGTACAGGGGCATAAACGCAGCAGTGATAGGATTGGAGAGGTTCGGTGAGCAAATGAAGACCCTTTGAAGTCATATTGCATGGTACCCATTACACGGGTCTCAACTCTCCAGGTTTAAGGTATTCTTCCTTCAGCTAAAACATGCATGTGGAACCCAAGTATGATCAACCATGTGAACGGGAGACGTGTTCAAATATGTCTCAGTTTTCCTCCCCTGGTACTCGGGTGCAACATTCCAGACGCTTTACTAACACTCTCCCCACTTGGAGAGTCAGCGCCTTTAACCTCCTGTTTGGCACAGTTTGCAATTTCTGCGGAAGATGAACAGGGATAGCGAGAACCAATGAGAGGCTAGCTGGAGGTGTCTGGACGGGCAAATTTAACTCTCATTTCCCACCAGGAAGAGGAAATAACCAAAGGCTCAGCGTGTCGTACCGGAACCAGATTAGGGCCTGAAGCCATCCTGCGGTGTTTCGGCCAGCTCAAAAGAAAGCGAGTTGAAGAAAGGAGCTCAGGGGCACTGTAATTCACAAACCTGCAGAGTTATAAATGACAGCTATCGTCCAAAAATAGACTGAAGTAAGGCTGCCAAGAGGACTTGAAAGCGGGGCAGAATTGCAGGAAACCGATTTCAGGAGGTAGACTGGAATTGCATTGAAAGCATAGGAAAAGAGGCAGAACGTCCACAATGATGCACTTGGCCAAAAAGGGCATATGCGTTTTTTCCTGAATATATTCAGGAAAAAACGCATACGCCCTTTTTGGCCAACCAAGCAAGCTTGCAAAGGAAATCTGCACTACAATGAAGTCTCACTTCCCCCCGGTCAAAAGGGCCATCTGAAAAAAGTGTAAAATCCAGAAAGGCAGGACAGGCCATGGAGAACTGGGCGCCTTGTTATGCTGATGGGCGGGATGTAAATTGCCAACAACCACTCGGGAGAAGTGTATGGTGTTTCCTGAAACATCTAAGAAACAAAGCAACAGAACCTAGGGCACGTCCACTTATGGTCCTATAGCTTAGGGAAATTAAAATCAAAAAGACACAGCCACCCCAAAGTTTGGAATGGCTCTGTTTACAAGAACCTCGTTTACAGTACAAGTTCAACATCGCAGAAAGTGAAAAATGGATAAAGAAGTTGTGGTATTTACTTACAAAGCAATATCACTCAGCAATGAAATCTGTGTCATCAGGCCCTTAGCAGCACAATGAGTGGATTCAGGTATGATGATTCTAACTGAAGTAAGTCACACAGAAAAAGAAACATCATAAGATATCAGTAATACACGGAATGTAAACTTGGCTACACAGCAACTGAATTACAGAACAGAACAGGGTCTCAAATTTAGAAAACCAACTTATGCTTGCTTAAGGGTAAAGGTGAGTTGGGGTGCTGCATAAAACCAGAGATTGAAATGAGCACAGATAAAGTTCCTTAAGTCAAATATGGAATAGACAAGAGCTACTCCTTGCTCAACGAAATGGACTCAACACCGCATATTAAACGCCTAAGAATGTACCTGACTAGTAAGTATCGTAAAACCTATGGATTGCTATGTCTCCGAAAGAGAATCAAGCATGTGTACAGGGGCATAAACGCAGCAGTGATAGGATTGGAGTGGTTCGGTGAGCAAATGAAGACCCTTTGAAGTCATATTGCATGGTACCCATTACACGGGTCTTAACTCTCCAGGTTTAAGGTATTCTTCCTTCAGCTAAAACATGCATGTGGAACCCAAGTATGATCAACCATGTGAACGGGAGACGTGTTCAAATATGTCTCAGTTTTCCTCCCCTGGTACTCGGGTGCAACATTCCAGACGCTTTACTAACACTCTCCCCACTTGGAGAGTCAGCGCCTTTAACCTCCTGTTTGGCCCAGTTTGCAATTTCTGCGGAAGATGAACAGGAATAGCGAGAACCAATGAGAGGCTAGCTGGAGGTGTCTGAACGGGCAAATTTAACTCTCATTTCCCACCAGGAAGAGGAAATAACCAAAGGCTCAGCGTGCCGTGCCGGAACCAGATTAGGGCCTGAAGCCATCCTGCGGTGTTGCGGCCAGGTCACAAGAAAGCGAGTTGAAGAAAGGAGCTCAGGGGCACTGTAATTCACAAACCTGCAGAGTTATAAATGACAGCTATCGTCCAAAAATAGACTGAAGTAAGGCTGCCAAGAGGACTTGAAAGCGGGGCAGAATTGCAGGAAACCGATTTCAGGAGGTAGACTGGAATTGCATTGAAAGCATAGGAAAAGAGGCAGAACGTCCACAATGATGCACTTGGCCAAAAAGGGCGTATGCGTTTTCTCCTGAATATATTCAGGAAAAAACGCATACGCCCTTTTTGGCCAACCAAGCAAGCTTGCAAAGGAAATCTGCACTACAATGAAGTCTCACTTCCCCCCGGTCAAAAGGGCCATCTGAAAAAAGTGTAAAATCCAGAAAGGCAGGACAGGCCATGGAGAACTGGGAGCCTTGTTATGCTGATGGGCGGGATGTAAATTGCCAACAACCACTCGGAAGAAGTGTATGGTGTTTCCTGAAACATCTAAAAAACAAAGCAACAGAGCCTAGGGCACTTCCACTTATGGTCCTATAGCTTAGGGAAATTAAAATCAAAAAGACACAGCCACCCCAAAGTTTGGGACGCCTCCGTTTACAAGAACCTCATTTACCGTACAAGTTCAATATCACAGAAAGTGAAAAATGGATAAAGAACTTGTGGTACTTACGTACAATGCAGTATCACTCAGCAATGAAATCTATGTCATCAGGCCCGTAGCAGCATAATGAATGGATTCAGGTACGATGATTCTAACTGAAATAAGTCACACAGAAAAAGAAACATCATAACATATCACTAATACACGGAATGTAAACTTGGCTACACAGGAACTGCATTCCAAAACAGAACAGGTTCTCAAATTTAGAAAACCAACTTATGCTTGCTTAAGGGGAAAGGTGAGTTGGGGTGCTGCATAAAACCAGAGATTGAAATGAGCACAGATAAAGTTCCTTAAGCCAAATATGGAATAGACAAGAGCTACTCCTTGCTCAACGAAATGGACTCAACACCCCATATTAAACGCCTAAGAATGTACCTGACTAGTAAGTATCTTAAAACCTATGGATTGCTACGTCTCCAAAAGAGAATCAAGCGTGTGTACAGGGGCATAAACGCAGCAGTGATAGGATTGGAGAGGTTTGGTGAGCAAATGAAGACCCTTTGAAGTCATATTGCATGGTACCCATTCCATGGGTCTCAACTCTCCAAGTTTAAGGTATTCTTCCTTCAGCTAAAACATGCATGTGGAACCCAGAGTATGATCAACCATGTGAACGGGAGACGTGTTCAAATATGTCTCAGTTTTCCTCCCCTGGTACTCGGGTGCAACATTCCAGACGCTTTACTAACACTCTCCCGACTTGGAGAGTCAGTCCCTTTAACCTCCTGTTTGGCCCAGTTTGCAATTTCTGCGGAAGATGAACAGGAATAGTGAGAACCAATGAGAGACTAGCTGGAGGTGTCTGGACGGGCAAATTTAACTCTCATTTCCCACCAGGAAGAGGAATTAACCAAAGGCTCAGCGTGCCGTGCCGGAACCAGATTAGGGCCTGAAGCCATCCTGCGGTGTTGCGGCCAGGTCACAAGAAAGCGAGTTGAAGAAAGGAGCTCAGGGGCACTGTAATTCACAAACCTGCAGAGTTATAAATGACAGCTATCGTCCAAAAATAGACTGAAGTAAGGCTGCCAAGAGGACTTGAAAGCGGGGCAGAATTGCAGGAAACCGATTTCAGGAGGTAGACTGGAATTGCATTGAAAGCATAGGAAAAGAGGCAGAACGTCCACAATGATGCACTTGGCCAAAAAGGGCGTATGCGTTTTTTCCTGAATATATTCAGGAAAAAACGCATACGCCCTTTTTGGCCAACCAAGCAAGCTTGCAAAGGAAATCTGCACTACAATGAAGTCTCACTTCCCCCCGGTCAAAAGGGCCATCTGAGAAAAGTGTAAAATCCAGAAAGGCAGGACAGGCCATGGAGAACTGGGAGCCTTGTTATGCTGATGGGCGGGATGTAAATTGCCAACAACCACTCGGGAGAAGTGTATGGTGTTTCCTGAAACATCTAAAAAACAAAGCAACAGAACCTAGGGCACTTCCACTTATGGTCCTATAGCTTAGGGAAATTAAAATCAAAAAGACACAGCCACCCCAAAGTTTGGAACGGCTCTGTTTACAAGAACCTCGTTTACAGTACAAGTTCAACATCGCAGAAAGTGAAAAATGGATAAAGAAGTTGTGGTATTTACTTACAAAGCAATATCACTCAGCAATGAAGTCTGTGTCATCAGGCCCTTAGCAGCACAATGAGTGGATTCAGGTATGATGATTCTAACTGAAATAAGTCACACAGAAAAAGAAACATCATAAGATATCAGTAATACACGGAATGTAAACTTGGCTACACAGGAACTGAATTACAGAACAGAACAGGGTCTCAAATTTAGAAAACCAACTTATTCTTGCTTAAGGGTAAAGGTGAGTTGGGGTGCTGCATAAAACCAGAGATTGAAATGAGCACAGATAAAGTTCCTTAAGCCAAATATGGAATAGAGAAGAGCTACTCCTTGCTCAACGAAATGGACTCAACACCCCATATTAAACGCCTAAGAATGTACCTGACTAGTAAGTATCTTAAAACCTATGGATTGCTATGTCTCCGAAAGAGAATCAAGCATGTGTACAGGGGCATAAACGCAGCAGTGATAGGATTGGAGAGGTCGGTGTGCAAATGAAGACCCTTTGAAATCATATTGCATGGTACCCATTCCACGGGTTTCAACTACCGAGGTTTAAGGTATTCTTCCTTCAGCTAAAACATGCATGTGGAACCTAGAGTATGATCAACCATGTGAACGGGAGACGTGTTCAAATATGTCTCAGTTTTCCTCCCCTGGTACTCGGGTGCAACATTCCAGACGCTTTACTAACACTCTCCCCACTTGGAGAGTCAGTCCCTTTAACCTCCTGTTTGGCCCAGTTTGCAATTTCTGCGGAAGATGAACAGGAATAGCGAGAACCAATGAGAGACTAGCTGGAGGTGTCTGAACGGGCAAATTTAACTCTCATTTCCCACCAGGAAGAGGAATTAACCAAAGGCTCAGCATGCCGGGCCGGAACCAGATTAGGGCCTGAAGCCATCCTGCGGTGTTGCGGCCAGGTCACAAGAAAGCGAGTTGAAGAAAGGAGCTCAGGGGCACTGTAATTCACAAACCTGCAGAGTTATAAATGACAGCTATCGTCCAAAAATAGACTGAAGTAAGGCTGCCAAGAGGACTTGAAAGCGGGGCAGAATTGCAGGAAACCGATTTCAGGAGGTAGACTGGAATTACATTGAAAGCATAGGAAAAGAGGCAGAACGTCCACAATGATGCACTTGGCCAAAAAGGGCGTATGCGTTTTTTCCTGAATATATTCAGGAAAAAACGCATACGCCCTTTTTGGCCAACCAAGCAAGCTTGCAAAGGAAATCTGCACTACAATGAAGTCTCACTTCCCCCCGGTCAAAAGGGCCATCTGATAAAAGTGTAAAATCCAGAAAGGCAACAGGCCATTGAGAACTGGGAGCCTTGTTATGCTGATGGGCGGGATGTAAATTGCCAACAGACACTTGGGAGAAGTGTATGGTGTTTCCTGAAACATCTAAAAAACAAAGCAACAGAGCCTAGGGCACTTCCACTTATGGTCCTATAGCTTAGGGAAATTAAAATCAAAAAGACACAGCCACCCCAAAGTTTGGAACGGCTCTGTTTACAAGAACCTCGTTTACAGTACAAGTTCAACATCGCAGAAAGTGAAAAATGGATAAAGAAGTTGTGGTATTTACTTACAAAGCAATATCACTCAGCAATGAAATCTGTGTCATCAGGCCCGTAGCAGCACAATGAGTGGATTCAGGTATGATGATTCTAACTGAAATAAGTCACACAGAAAAAGAAACATCATAAGATATCAGTAATACACGGAATGTAAACTTGGCTACACAGGAACTGAATTACAGAACAGAACAGGGTCTCAAATTTAGAAAACCAACTTATGCTTGCTTAAGGGCAAAGGTGAGTTGGGGTGCTGCATAAAACCAGAGATTGAAATGAGCACAGATAAAGTTCCTTAAGCCAAATATGGAATAGACAAGAGCTACTCCTTGCTCAACGAAATGGACTCAACACCGCATATTAAACGCCTAAGAATGTACCTGACTTGTAAGTATCTTAAAACCTATGGATTGCTATGTCTCCGAAAGAGAATCAAGCATGTGTACAGGGGCATAAACGCAGCAGTGATAGGATTGGAGAGGTTCGGTGAGCAAATGAAGACCCTTTGAAGTCATATTGCATGGTACCCATTCCACGGGTTTCAACTACCCAGGTTTAAGGTATTCTTCCTTCAGCTAAAACATGCATGTGGAACCTAGAGTATGATCAACCATGTGATCGGGAGATGTGTTCAAATATGTCTCAGTTTTCCTCCCCTGGTACTCGGGTGCAACATTCCAGACGCTTTACTAACACTCTCCCGACTTGGAGAGTCAGTCCCTTTAACCTCCTGTTTGGCCCAGTTTGCAATTTCTGCGGAAGATGAACAGGAATAGCGAGAACCAATGAGAGGCTAGCTGGAGGTGTCTGGACGGGCAAATTTAACTCTCATTTCCCACCAGGAAGAGGAATTAACCAAAGGCTCTGCATGCCGGGTCGGAACCAGATTAGGGCCTGAAGCCATCCTGCGGTGTTGCGGCCAGGTCACAAGAAAGCGAGTTGAAGAAAGGAGCTCAGGGGCACTGTAATTCACAAACCTGCAGAGTTATAAATGACAGCTATCGTCCAAAAATAGACTGAAGTAAGGCTGCCAAGAGGACTTGAAAGCGGGGCAGAATTGCAGGAAACCGATTTCAGGAGGTAGACTGGAATTGCATTGAAAGCATAGGAAAAGAGGCAGAACGTCCACAATGATGCACTTGGCCAAAAAGTGCGTATGCGTTTTTTCCTGAATATATTCAGGAAAAAACGCATACGCCCTTTTTGGCCAACCAAGCAAGCTTGCAAAGGAAATCTGCACTACAATGAAGTCTCACTTCCCCCCGGTCAAAAGGGCCATCTGAAAAAAGTGTAAAATCCAGACAGGCAGGACAGGCCATGGAGAACTGGGAGCCTTGTTATGCTGATGGGCGGGATGTAAATTGCCAACAGACACTCGGGAGAAGTGTATGGTGTTTCCTGAAACATCTAAAACACAAAGCAACAGAGCCTAGGGCACTGCCACTTATGGTCCTATAGCTTAGGGAAATTAAAATCAAAAAGACACAGCCACCCCAAAGTTTGGGACGCCTGTGTTTACAAGAACCTCGTTTACAGTACAAGTTCAACATCGCAGAAAGTGAAAAATGGATAAAGAAGTTGTGGTATTTACTTACAAAGCAATATCACTCAGCAATGAAATCTGTGTCATCAGGCCCTTAGCAGCACAATGAGTGGATTCAGGTATGATGATTCTAACTGAAATAAGTCACACAGAAAAAGAAACATCATAAGATATCAGTAATACACGGAATGTAAACTTGGCTACACAGGAACTGCATTCCAAAACAGAACAGGGTCTCAAATTTAGAAAACCAACTTATGCTTGCTTAAGGGGAAAGGTGAGTTGGGGTGCTGCATAAAACCAGAGATTGAAATGAGCACAGATAAAGTTCCTTAAGCCAAATATGGAATAGACAAGAGCTACTCCTTGCTCAACGAAATGGACTCAACACCGCATATTAAACGCCTAAGAATGTACCTGACTAGTAAGTATCGTAAAACCTATGGATTGCTATGTCTCCGAAAGAGAATCAAGCATGTGTACAGGGGCATAAACGCAGCAGTGATAGGATTGGAGAGGTTCGGTGAGCAAATGAAGACCCTTTGAAGTCATATTGCATGGTACCAATTACACGGGTCTCAACTCTCCAGGTTTAAGGTATTCTGCCTTCAGCTAAAACATGCATGTGGAACCTAAGTATGATCAACCATGTGAACGGGAGACGTGTTCAAATATGTCTCAGTTTTCCTCCCCTGGTACTCGGGTGCAACATTCCAGACGCTTTACTAACACTCTCCCCACTTGGAGAGTCAGCGCCTTTAACCTCCTGTTTGGCCCAGTTTGCAATTTCTGCGGAAGATGAACAGGAATAGCGAGAACCAATGAGAGGCTAGCTGGAGGTGTCTGGACGGGCAAATTTAACTCTCATTTCCCAACAGGAAGAGGAAATAACCAAAGGCTCAGCGTGCCGTACCGGAACCAGATTAGGGCCTGAAGCCATCCTGCGGTGTTGCGGCCAGCTCAAAAGAAAGCGAGTTGAAGAAAGGAGCTCAGGGGCACTGTAATTCACAAACCTGCAGAGTTATAAATGACAGCTATCGTCCAAAAATAGACTGAAGTAAGGCTGCCAAGAGGACTTGAAAGCGGGGCAGAATTGCAGGAAACCGATTTCAGGAGGTAGACTGGAATTGCATTGAAAGCATAGGAAAAGAGGCAGAACGTCCACAATGATGCACTTGGCCAAAAAGGGCGTATGCGTTTTTGCCTGAATATATTCAGGAAAAAACGCATACGCCCTTTTTGGCCAACCAAGCAAGCTTGCAAAGGAAATCTGCACTACAATGAAGTCTCACATCTCCCCGGTCAAAAGGGCCATCTGAAAAAAGTGTAAAATCCAGAAAGGCAGGACAGGCCATGGAGAACTGGGAGCCTTGTTATGCTGATGGGCGGGATGTAAATTGCCAACAACCACTCGGGAGAAGTGTATGGTGTTTCCTGAAACATCTAAAAAACAAAGCAACAGAGCCTAGGGCACTGCCACTTATGGTCCTATAGCTTAGGGAAATTAAAATCAAAAAGACACAGCCACCCCAAAGTTTGGGACGCCTCTGTTTACAAGAACCTCGTTTACAGTACAAGTTCAACATCGCAGAAAGTGAAAAATGGATAAAGAAGTTGTGGTATTTACTTACAAAGCAATATCACTCAGCAATGAAATCTGTGTCATCAGGCCCTTAGCAGCACAATGAGTGGATTCAGGTATGATGATTCTAACTGAAATAAGTCACACAGAAAAAGAAACATCATAAGATATCAGTAATACACGGAATGTAAACTTGGCTACACAGGAACTGAATTACAGAACAGAACAGGGTCTCAAATTTAGAAAACCAACTTATTCTTGCGTAAGGGTAAAGGTGAGTTGGGGTGCTGCATAAAACCAGAGATTGAAATGAGCACAGATAAAGTTCCTTAAGCCAAATAAGGAATAGACAAGAGCTACTCCTTGCTCAACGAAATGGACTCAACACCCCATATTAAACGCCTAAGAATGTACCTGACTAGTAAGTATCTTAAAACCTATGGATTGCTATGTCTCCGAAAAAGAATCAAGCATGTGTACAGGGGCATAAACGCAGCAGTGATAGGATTGGAGAGGTTCGATGAGCAAATGAAGACCCTTTGAAGTCATATTGCATGGTACCCATTCCACGGGTTTCAACTACCCAGGTTTAAGGTATTCTTCCTTCAGCTACAACATGCATGTGGAACCCAAGTATGATCAACCATGTGAACAGGAGACGTGTTCAAATATGTCTCAGTTTTCCTCCCCTGGTAAACGGGTGCAACATTCCAGATGCTTTACTAACACTCTCCCCACTTGGAGAGTCAGCGCCTTTAACCTCCTGTTTGGCCCAGTTTGCAATTTCTGCGGAAGATGAACAGGAATAGCGAGAACCAATGAGAGACTAGCTGGAGGTGTCTGGACGGGCAAATTTAACTCTCATTTCCCACCAGGAAGAGGAAATAACCAAAGGCTCAGCGTGCCGTACCGGAACCAGATTAGGGCCTGAAGCCATCATGCGGTGTTGCGGCCAGCTCACAAGAAAGCGAGTTGAAGAAAGGAGCTCAGGGGCACTGTAATTCACAAACCTGCAGAGTTATAAATGACAGCTATCGTCCAAAAATAGACTGAAGTAAGGCTGCCAAGAGGACTTGAAAGCGGGGCAGAATTGCAGGGAACCGATTTCAGGAGGTAGACTGGAATTGCATTGAAAGCATAGGAAAAGAGGCAGAACGTCCACAATGATGCACTTGGCCAAAAAGGGCGTATGCGTTTTTTCCTGAATATATTCAGGAAAAAACGCATACGCCCTTTTTGGCCAACCAAGCAAGCTTGCAAAGGAAATCTGCACTACAATGAAGTCTCACATCTCCCCGGTCAAAAGGGCCATCTGAAAAAAGTGTAAAATCCAGAAAGGCAGGACAGGCCATGGAGAACTGGGAGCCTTGTTATGCTGATGGGCGGGATGTAAATTGCCAACAACCACTTGGGAGAAGTGTATGGTGTTTCCTGAAACATCTAAAAAACAAAGCAACAGAGCCTAGGGCACTTCCACTTATGGTCCTATAGCTTAGGGAAATTAAAATCAAAAAGACACAGCCACCCCAAAGTTTGGGACGCCTCTGTTTACAAGAACCTCGTTTACAGTACAAGTTCAACATCGCAGAAAGTGAAAAATGGATAAAGAAGTTGTGGTATTTACTTACAAAGCAATATCACTCAGCAATGAAATCTGTGTCATCAGGCCCTTAGCATCACAATGAGTGGATTCAGGTATGATGATTCTAACTGAAATAAGTCACACAGAAAAAGAAACATCATAAGATATCAGTAATACACGGAATGTAAACTTGGCTACACAGGAACTGAATTACAGAACAGAACAGGGTCTCAAATTTAGAAAACCAACTTATGCTTGCTTAAGGGTAAAGGTGAGTTGGGGTGCTGCATAAAACCAGAGATTGAAATGAGCACAGATAAAGTTCCTTAAGTCAAATATGGAATAGACAAGAGCTACTCCTTGCTCAACGAAATGGACTCAACACCGCATATTAAACGCCTAAGAATGTACCTGACTAGTAAGTATCGTAAAACCTATGGATTGCTATGTCTCCAAAAGAGAATCAAGCATGTGTACAGGGGCATAAACGCAGCAGTGATAGGATTGGAGAGGTTCGGTGAGCAAATGAAGACCCTTTGAAGTCATATTGCATGGTACCCATTACACGGGTCTCAACTCTCCAGGTTTAAGGTATTCTTCCTTCAGCTAAAACATGCATGTGGAACCCAAGTATGATCAACCATGTGAACGGGAGACGTGTTCAAATATGTCTCAGTTTTCCTCCCCTGGTACTCGGGTGCAACATTCCAGACGCTTTACTAACACTCTCCCCACTTGGAGAGTCAGCGCCTTTAACCTCCTGTTTGGCACAGTTTGCAATTTCTGCGGAAGATGAACAGGGATAGCGAGAACCAATGAGAGGCTAGCTGGAGGTGTCTGGACGGGCAAATTTAACTCTCATTTCCCACCAGGAAGAGGAAATAACCAAAGGCTCAGCGTGTCGTACCGGAACCAGATTAGGGCCTGAAGCCATCCTGCGGTGTTTCGGCCAGCTCAAAAGAAAGCGAGTTGAAGAAAGGAGCTCAGGGGCACTGTAATTCACAAACCTGCAGAGTTATAAATGACAGCTATCGTCCAAAAATAGACTGAAGTAAGGCTGCCAAGAGGACTTGAAAGCGGGGCAGAATTGCAGGAAACCGATTTCAGGAGGTAGACTGGAATTGCATTGAAAGCATAGGAAAAGAGGCAGAACGTCCACAATGATGCACTTGGCCAAAAAGGGCGTATGCGTTTTTTCCTGAATATATTCAGGAAAAAACGCATACGCCCTTTTTGGCCAACCAAGCAAGCTTGCAAAGGAAATCTGCACTACAATGAAGTCTCACTTCCCCCCGGTCAAAAGGGCCATCTGAAAAAAGTGTAAAATCCAGAAAGGCAGGACAGGCCATGGAGAACTGGGCGCCTTGTTATGCTGATGGGCGGGATGTAAATTGCCAACAACCACTCGGGAGAAGTGTATGGTGTTTCCTGAAACATCTAAGAAACAAAGCAACAGAACCTAGGGCACGTCCACTTATGGTCCTATAGCTTAGGGAAATTAAAATCAAAAAGACACAGCCACCCCAAAGTTTGGAATGGCTCTGTTTACAAGAACCTCGTTTACAGTACAAGTTCAACATCGCAGAAAGTGAAAAATGGATAAAGAAGTTGTGGTATTTACTTACAAAGCAATATCACTCAGCAATGAAATCTGTGTCATCAGGCCCTTAGCAGCACAATGAGTGGATTCAGGTATGATGATTCTAACTGAAGTAAGTCACACAGAAAAAGAAACATCATAAGATATCAGTAATACACGGAATGTAAACTTGGCTACACAGCAACTGAATTACAGAACAGAACAGGGTCTCAAATTTAGAAAACCAACTTATGCTTGCTTAAGGGTAAAGGTGAGTTGGGGTGCTGCATAAAACCAGAGATTGAAATGAGCACAGATAAAGTTCCTTAAGTCAAATATGGAATAGACAAGAGCTACTCCTTGCTCAACGAAATGGACTCAACACCGCATATTAAACGCCTAAGAATGTACCTGACTAGTAAGTATCGTAAAACCTATGGATTGCTATGTCTCCGAAAGAGAATCAAGCATGTGTACAGGGGCATAAACGCAGCAGTGATAGGATTGGAGTGGTTCGGTGAGCAAATGAAGACCCTTTGAAGTCATATTGCATGGTACCCATTACACGGGTCTTAACTCTCCAGGTTTAAGGTATTCTTCCTTCAGCTAAAACATGCATGTGGAACCCAAGTATGATCAACCATGTGAACGGGAGACGTGTTCAAATATGTCTCAGTTTTCCTCCCCTGGTACTCGGGTGCAACATTCCAGACGCTTTACTAACACTCTCCCCACTTGGAGAGTCAGCGCCTTTAACCTCCTGTTTGGCCCAGTTTGCAATTTCTGCGGAAGATGAACAGGAATAGCGAGAACCAATGAGAGGCTAGCTGGAGGTGTCTGAACGGGCAAATTTAACTCTCATTTCCCACCAGGAAGAGGAAATAACCAAAGGCTCAGCGTGCCGTGCCGGAACCAGATTAGGGCCTGAAGCCATCCTGCGGTGTTGCGGCCAGGTCACAAGAAAGCGAGTTGAAGAAAGGAGCTCAGGGGCACTGTAATTCACAAACCTGCAGAGTTATAAATGACAGCTATCGTCCAAAAATAGACTGAAGTAAGGCTGCCAAGAGGACTTGAAAGCGGGGCAGAATTGCAGGAAACCGATTTCAGGAGGTAGACTGGAATTGCATTGAAAGCATAGGAAAAGAGGCAGAACGTCCACAATGATGCACTTGGCCAAAAAGGGCGTATGCGTTTTCTCCTGAATATATTCAGGAAAAAACGCATACGCCCTTTTTGGCCAACCAAGCAAGCTTGCAAAGGAAATCTGCACTACAATGAAGTCTCACTTCCCCCCGGTCAAAAGGGCCATCTGAAAAAAGTGTAAAATCCAGAAAGGCAGGACAGGCCATGGAGAACTGGGAGCCTTGTTATGCTGATGGGCGGGATGTAAATTGCCAACAACCACTCGGAAGAAGTGTATGGTGTTTCCTGAAACATCTAAAAAACAAAGCAACAGAGCCTAGGGCACTTCCACTTATGGTCCTATAGCTTAGGGAAATTAAAATCAAAAAGACACAGCCACCCCAAAGTTTGGGACGCCTCCGTTTACAAGAACCTCATTTACCGTACAAGTTCAATATCACAGAAAGTGAAAAATGGATAAAGAACTTGTGGTACTTACGTACAATGCAGTATCACTCAGCAATGAAATCTATGTCATCAGGCCCGTAGCAGCATAATGAATGGATTCAGGTACGATGATTCTAACTGAAATAAGTCACACAGAAAAAGAAACATCATAACATATCACTAATACACGGAATGTAAACTTGGCTACACAGGAACTGCATTCCAAAACAGAACAGGTTCTCAAATTTAGAAAACCAACTTATGCTTGCTTAAGGGGAAAGGTGAGTTGGGGTGCTGCATAAAACCAGAGATTGAAATGAGCACAGATAAAGTTCCTTAAGCCAAATATGGAATAGACAAGAGCTACTCCTTGCTCAACGAAATGGACTCAACACCCCATATTAAACGCCTAAGAATGTACCTGACTAGTAAGTATCTTAAAACCTATGGATTGCTACGTCTCCAAAAGAGAATCAAGCGTGTGTACAGGGGCATAAACGCAGCAGTGATAGGATTGGAGAGGTTTGGTGAGCAAATGAAGACCCTTTGAAGTCATATTGCATGGTACCCATTCCATGGGTCTCAACTCTCCAAGTTTAAGGTATTCTTCCTTCAGCTAAAACATGCATGTGGAACCCAGAGTATGATCAACCATGTGAACGGGAGACGTGTTCAAATATGTCTCAGTTTTCCTCCCCTGGTACTCGGGTGCAACATTCCAGACGCTTTACTAACACTCTCCCGACTTGGAGAGTCAGTCCCTTTAACCTCCTGTTTGGCCCAGTTTGCAATTTCTGCGGAAGATGAACAGGAATAGTGAGAACCAATGAGAGACTAGCTGGAGGTGTCTGGACGGGCAAATTTAACTCTCATTTCCCACCAGGAAGAGGAATTAACCAAAGGCTCAGCGTGCCGTGCCGGAACCAGATTAGGGCCTGAAGCCATCCTGCGGTGTTGCGGCCAGGTCACAAGAAAGCGAGTTGAAGAAAGGAGCTCAGGGGCACTGTAATTCACAAACCTGCAGAGTTATAAATGACAGCTATCGTCCAAAAATAGACTGAAGTAAGGCTGCCAAGAGGACTTGAAAGCGGGGCAGAATTGCAGGAAACCGATTTCAGGAGGTAGACTGGAATTGCATTGAAAGCATAGGAAAAGAGGCAGAACGTCCACAATGATGCACTTGGCCAAAAAGGGCGTATGCGTTTTTTCCTGAATATATTCAGGAAAAAACGCATACGCCCTTTTTGGCCAACCAAGCAAGCTTGCAAAGGAAATCTGCACTACAATGAAGTCTCACTTCCCCCCGGTCAAAAGGGCCATCTGAGAAAAGTGTAAAATCCAGAAAGGCAGGACAGGCCATGGAGAACTGGGAGCCTTGTTATGCTGATGGGCGGGATGTAAATTGCCAACAACCACTCGGGAGAAGTGTATGGTGTTTCCTGAAACATCTAAAAAACAAAGCAACAGAACCTAGGGCACTTCCACTTATGGTCCTATAGCTTAGGGAAATTAAAATCAAAAAGACACAGCCACCCCAAAGTTTGGAACGGCTCTGTTTACAAGAACCTCGTTTACAGTACAAGTTCAACATCGCAGAAAGTGAAAAATGGATAAAGAAGTTGTGGTATTTACTTACAAAGCAATATCACTCAGCAATGAAGTCTGTGTCATCAGGCCCTTAGCAGCACAATGAGTGGATTCAGGTATGATGATTCTAACTGAAATAAGTCACACAGAAAAAGAAACATCATAAGATATCAGTAATACACGGAATGTAAACTTGGCTACACAGGAACTGAATTACAGAACAGAACAGGGTCTCAAATTTAGAAAACCAACTTATTCTTGCTTAAGGGTAAAGGTGAGTTGGGGTGCTGCATAAAACCAGAGATTGAAATGAGCACAGATAAAGTTCCTTAAGCCAAATATGGAATAGAGAAGAGCTACTCCTTGCTCAACGAAATGGACTCAACACCCCATATTAAACGCCTAAGAATGTACCTGACTAGTAAGTATCTTAAAACCTATGGATTGCTATGTCTCCGAAAGAGAATCAAGCATGTGTACAGGGGCATAAACGCAGCAGTGATAGGATTGGAGAGGTCGGTGTGCAAATGAAGACCCTTTGAAATCATATTGCATGGTACCCATTCCACGGGTTTCAACTACCGAGGTTTAAGGTATTCTTCCTTCAGCTAAAACATGCATGTGGAACCTAGAGTATGATCAACCATGTGAACGGGAGACGTGTTCAAATATGTCTCAGTTTTCCTCCCCTGGTACTCGGGTGCAACATTCCAGACGCTTTACTAACACTCTCCCCACTTGGAGAGTCAGTCCCTTTAACCTCCTGTTTGGCCCAGTTTGCAATTTCTGCGGAAGATGAACAGGAATAGCGAGAACCAATGAGAGACTAGCTGGAGGTGTCTGAACGGGCAAATTTAACTCTCATTTCCCACCAGGAAGAGGAATTAACCAAAGGCTCAGCATGCCGGGCCGGAACCAGATTAGGGCCTGAAGCCATCCTGCGGTGTTGCGGCCAGGTCACAAGAAAGCGAGTTGAAGAAAGGAGCTCAGGGGCACTGTAATTCACAAACCTGCAGAGTTATAAATGACAGCTATCGTCCAAAAATAGACTGAAGTAAGGCTGCCAAGAGGACTTGAAAGCGGGGCAGAATTGCAGGAAACCGATTTCAGGAGGTAGACTGGAATTACATTGAAAGCATAGGAAAAGAGGCAGAACGTCCACAATGATGCACTTGGCCAAAAAGGGCGTATGCGTTTTTTCCTGAATATATTCAGGAAAAAACGCATACGCCCTTTTTGGCCAACCAAGCAAGCTTGCAAAGGAAATCTGCACTACAATGAAGTCTCACTTCCCCCCGGTCAAAAGGGCCATCTGATAAAAGTGTAAAATCCAGAAAGGCAACAGGCCATTGAGAACTGGGAGCCTTGTTATGCTGATGGGCGGGATGTAAATTGCCAACAGACACTTGGGAGAAGTGTATGGTGTTTCCTGAAACATCTAAAAAACAAAGCAACAGAGCCTAGGGCACTTCCACTTATGGTCCTATAGCTTAGGGAAATTAAAATCAAAAAGACACAGCCACCCCAAAGTTTGGAACGGCTCTGTTTACAAGAACCTCGTTTACAGTACAAGTTCAACATCGCAGAAAGTGAAAAATGGATAAAGAAGTTGTGGTATTTACTTACAAAGCAATATCACTCAGCAATGAAATCTGTGTCATCAGGCCCGTAGCAGCACAATGAGTGGATTCAGGTATGATGATTCTAACTGAAATAAGTCACACAGAAAAAGAAACATCATAAGATATCAGTAATACACGGAATGTAAACTTGGCTACACAGGAACTGAATTACAGAACAGAACAGGGTCTCAAATTTAGAAAACCAACTTATGCTTGCTTAAGGGCAAAGGTGAGTTGGGGTGCTGCATAAAACCAGAGATTGAAATGAGCACAGATAAAGTTCCTTAAGCCAAATATGGAATAGACAAGAGCTACTCCTTGCTCAACGAAATGGACTCAACACCGCATATTAAACGCCTAAGAATGTACCTGACTTGTAAGTATCTTAAAACCTATGGATTGCTATGTCTCCGAAAGAGAATCAAGCATGTGTACAGGGGCATAAACGCAGCAGTGATAGGATTGGAGAGGTTCGGTGAGCAAATGAAGACCCTTTGAAGTCATATTGCATGGTACCCATTCCACGGGTTTCAACTACCCAGGTTTAAGGTATTCTTCCTTCAGCTAAAACATGCATGTGGAACCTAGAGTATGATCAACCATGTGATCGGGAGATGTGTTCAAATATGTCTCAGTTTTCCTCCCCTGGTACTCGGGTGCAACATTCCAGACGCTTTACTAACACTCTCCCGACTTGGAGAGTCAGTCCCTTTAACCTCCTGTTTGGCCCAGTTTGCAATTTCTGCGGAAGATGAACAGGAATAGCGAGAACCAATGAGAGGCTAGCTGGAGGTGTCTGGACGGGCAAATTTAACTCTCATTTCCCACCAGGAAGAGGAATTAACCAAAGGCTCTGCATGCCGGGTCGGAACCAGATTAGGGCCTGAAGCCATCCTGCGGTGTTGCGGCCAGGTCACAAGAAAGCGAGTTGAAGAAAGGAGCTCAGGGGCACTGTAATTCACAAACCTGCAGAGTTATAAATGACAGCTATCGTCCAAAAATAGACTGAAGTAAGGCTGCCAAGAGGACTTGAAAGCGGGGCAGAATTGCAGGAAACCGATTTCAGGAGGTAGACTGGAATTGCATTGAAAGCATAGGAAAAGAGGCAGAACGTCCACAATGATGCACTTGGCCAAAAAGGGCGTATGCGTTTTTTCCTGAATATATTCAGGAAAAAACGCATACGCCCTTTTTGGCCAACCAAGCAAGCTTGCAAAGGAAATCTGCACTACAATGAAGTCTCACTTCCCCCCGGTCAAAAGGGCCATCTGAAAAAAGTGTAAAATCCAGACAGGCAGGACAGGCCATGGAGAACTGGGAGCCTTGTTATGCTGATGGGCGGGATGTAAATTGCCAACAGACACTCGGGAGAAGTGTATGGTGTTTCCTGAAACATCTAAAACACAAAGCAACAGAGCCTAGGGCACTGCCACTTATGGTCCTATAGCTTAGGGAAATTAAAATCAAAAAGACACAGCCACCCCAAAGTTTGGGACGCCTGTGTTTACAAGAACCTCGTTTACAGTACAAGTTCAACATCGCAGAAAGTGAAAAATGGATAAAGAAGTTGTGGTATTTACTTACAAAGCAATATCACTCAGCAATGAAATCTGTGTCATCAGGCCCTTAGCAGCACAATGAGTGGATTCAGGTATGATGATTCTAACTGAAATAAGTCACACAGAAAAAGAAACATCATAAGATATCAGTAATACACGGAATGTAAACTTGGCTACACAGGAACTGCATTCCAAAACAGAACAGGGTCTCAAATTTAGAAAACCAACTTATGCTTGCTTAAGGGGAAAGGTGAGTTGGGGTGCTGCATAAAACCAGAGATTGAAATGAGCACAGATAAAGTTCCTTAAGCCAAATATGGAATAGACAAGAGCTACTCCTTGCTCAACGAAATGGACTCAACACCGCATATTAAACGCCTAAGAATGTACCTGACTAGTAAGTATCGTAAAACCTATGGATTGCTATGTCTCCGAAAGAGAATCAAGCATGTGTACAGGGGCATAAACGCAGCAGTGATAGGATTGGAGAGGTTCGGTGAGCAAATGAAGACCCTTTGAAGTCATATTGCATGGTACCAATTACACGGGTCTCAACTCTCCAGGTTTAAGGTATTCTGCCTTCAGCTAAAACATGCATGTGGAACCTAAGTATGATCAACCATGTGAACGGGAGACGTGTTCAAATATGTCTCAGTTTTCCTCCCCTGGTACTCGGGTGCAACATTCCAGACGCTTTACTAACACTCTCCCCACTTGGAGAGTCAGCGCCTTTAACCTCCTGTTTGGCCCAGTTTGCAATTTCTGCGGAAGATGTACAGGAATAGCGAGAACCAATGAGAGGCTAGCTGGAGGTGTCTGGACGGGCAAATTTAACTCTCATTTCCCAACAGGAAGAGGAAATAACCAAAGGCTCAGCGTGCCGTACCGGAACCAGATTAGGGCCTGAAGCCATCCTGCGGTGTTGCGGCCAGCTCAAAAGAAAGCGAGTTGAAGAAAGGAGCTCAGGGGCACTGTAATTCACAAACCTGCAGAGTTATAAATGACAGCTATCGTCCAAAAATAGACTGAAGTAAGGCTGCCAAGAGGACTTGAAAGCGGGGCAGAATTGCAGGAAACCGATTTCAGGAGGTAGACTGGAATTGCATTGAAAGCATAGGAAAAGAGGCAGAACGTCCACAATGATGCACTTGGCCAAAAAGGGCGTATGCGTTTTTGCCTGAATATATTCAGGAAAAAACGCATACGCCCTTTTTGGCCAACCAAGCAAGCTTGCAAAGGAAATCTGCACTACAATGAAGTCTCACATCTCCCCGGTCAAAAGGGCCATCTGAAAAAAGTGTAAAATCCAGAAAGGCAGGACAGGCCATGGAGAACTGGGAGCCTTGTTATGCTGATGGGCGGGATGTAAATTGCCAACAACCACTCGGGAGAAGTGTATGGTGTTTCCTGAAACATCTAAAAAACAAAGCAACAGAGCCTAGGGCACTGCCACTTATGGTCCTATAGCTTAGGGAAATTAAAATCAAAAAGACACAGCCACCCCAAAGTTTGGGACGCCTCTGTTTACAAGAACCTCGTTTACAGTACAAGTTCAACATCGCAGAAAGTGAAAAATGGATAAAGAAGTTGTGGTATTTACTTACAAAGCAATATCACTCAGCAATGAAATCTGTGTCATCAGGCCCTTAGCAGCACAATGAGTGGATTCAGGTATGATGATTCTAACTGAAATAAGTCACACAGAAAAAGAAACATCATAAGATATCAGTAATACACGGAATGTAAACTTGGCTACACAGGAACTGAATTACAGAACAGAACAGGGTCTCAAATTTAGAAAACCAACTTATTCTTGCGTAAAGGTAAAGGTGAGTTGGGGTGCTGCATAAAACCAGAGATTGAAATGAGCACAGATAAAGTTCCTTAAGCCAAATAAGGAATAGACAAGAGCTACTCCTTGCTCAACGAAATGGACTCAACACCCCATATTAAACGCCTAAGAATGTACCTGACTAGTAAGTATCTTAAAACCTATGGATTGCTATGTCTCCGAAAAAGAATCAAGCATGTGTACAGGGGCATAAACGCAGCAGTGATAGGATTGGAGAGGTTCGATGAGCAAATGAAGACCCTTTGAAGTCATATTGCATGGTACCCATTCCACGGGTTTCAACTACCCAGGTTTAAGGTATTCTTCCTTCAGCTACAACATGCATGTGGAACCCAAGTATGATCAACCATGTGAACAGGAGACGTGTTCAAATATGTCTCAGTTTTCCTCCCCTGGTAAACGGGTGCAACATTCCAGATGCTTTACTAACACTCTCCCCACTTGGAGAGTCAGCGCCTTTAACCTCCTGTTTGGCCCAGTTTGCAATTTCTGCGGAAGATGAACAGGAATAGCGAGAACCAATGAGAGACTAGCTGGAGGTGTCTGGACGGGCAAATTTAACTCTCATTTCCCACCAGGAAGAGGAAATAACCAAAGGCTCAGCGTGCCGTACCGGAACCAGATTAGGGCCTGAAGCCATCATGCGGTGTTGCGGCCAGCTCACAAGAAAGCGAGTTGAAGAAAGGAGCTCAGGGGCACTGTAATTCACAAACCTGCAGAGTTATAAATGACAGCTATCGTCCAAAAATAGACTGAAGTAAGGCTGCCAAGAGGACTTGAAAGCGGGGCAGAATTGCAGGGAACCGATTTCAGGAGGTAGACTGGAATTGCATTGAAAGCATAGGAAAAGAGGCAGAACGTCCACAATGATGCACTTGGCCAAAAAGGGCGTATGCGTTTTTTCCTGAATATATTCAGGAAAAAACGCATACGCCCTTTTTGGCCAACCAAGCAAGCTTGCAAAGGAAATCTGCACTACAATGAAGTCTCACATCTCCCCGGTCAAAAGGGCCATCTGAAAAAAGTGTAAAATCCAGAAAGGCAGGACAGGCCATGGAGAACTGGGAGCCTTGTTATGCTGATGGGCGGGATGTAAATTGCCAACAACCACTTGGGAGAAGTGTATGGTGTTTCCTGAAACATCTAAAAAACAAAGCAACAGAGCCTAGGGCACTTCCACTTATGGTCCTATAGCTTAGGGAAATTAAAATCAAAAAGACACAGCCACCCCAAAGTTTGGGACGCCTCTGTTTACAAGAACCTCGTTTACAGTACAAGTTCAACATCGCAGAAAGTGAAAAATGGATAAAGAAGTTGTGGTATTTACTTACAAAGCAATATCACTCAGCAATGAAATCTGTGTCATCAGGCCCTTAGCATCACAATGAGTGGATTCAGGTATGATGATTCTAACTGAAATAAGTCACACAGAAAAAGAAACATCATAAGATATCAGTAATACACGGAATGTAAACTTGGCTACACAGGAACTGAATTACAGAACAGAACAGGGTCTCAAATTTAGAAAACCAACTTATGCTTGCTTAAGGGTAAAGGTGAGTTGGGGTGCTGCATAAAACCAGAGATTGAAATGAGCACAGATAAAGTTCCTTAAGTCAAATATGGAATAGACAAGAGCTACTCCTTGCTCAACGAAATGGACTCAACACCGCATATTAAACGCCTAAGAATGTACCTGACTAGTAAGTATCGTAAAACCTATGGATTGCTATGTCTCCAAAAGAGAATCAAGCATGTGTACAGGGGCATAAACGCAGCAGTGATAGGATTGGAGAGGTTCGGTGAGCAAATGAAGACCCTTTGAAGTCATATTGCATGGTACCCATTACACGGGTCTCAACTCTCCAGGTTTAAGGTATTCTTCCTTCAGCTAAAACATGCATGTGGAACCCAAGTATGATCAACCATGTGAACGGGAGACGTGTTCAAATATGTCTCAGTTTTCCTCCCCTGGTACTCGGGTGCAACATTCCAGACGCTTTACTAACACTCTCCCCACTTGGAGAGTCAGCGCCTTTAACCTCCTGTTTGGCACAGTTTGCAATTTCTGCGGAAGATGAACAGGGATAGCGAGAACCAATGAGAGGCTAGCTGGAGGTGTCTGGACGGGCAAATTTAACTCTCATTTCCCACCAGGAAGAGGAAATAACCAAAGGCTCAGCGTGTCGTACCGGAACCAGATTAGGGCCTGAAGCCATCCTGCGGTGTTTCGGCCAGCTCAAAAGAAAGCGAGTTGAAGAAAGGAGCTCAGGGGCACTGTAATTCACAAACCTGCAGAGTTATAAATGACAGCTATCGTCCAAAAATAGACTGAAGTAAGGCTGCCAAGAGGACTTGAAAGCGGGGCAGAATTGCAGGAAACCGATTTCAGGAGGTAGACTGGAATTGCATTGAAAGCATAGGAAAAGAGGCAGAACGTCCACAATGATGCACTTGGCCAAAAAGGGCGTATGCGTTTTTTCCTGAATATATTCAGGAAAAAACGCATACGCCCTTTTTGGCCAACCAAGCAAGCTTGCAAAGGAAATCTGCACTACAATGAAGTCTCACTTCCCCCCGGTCAAAAGGGCCATCTGAAAAAAGTGTAAAATCCAGAAAGGCAGGACAGGCCATGGAGAACTGGGCGCCTTGTTATGCTGATGGGCGGGATGTAAATTGCCAACAACCACTCGGGAGAAGTGTATGGTGTTTCCTGAAACATCTAAGAAACAAAGCAACAGAACCTAGGGCACGTCCACTTATGGTCCTATAGCTTAGGGAAATTAAAATCAAAAAGACACAGCCACCCCAAAGTTTGGAATGGCTCTGTTTACAAGAACCTCGTTTACAGTACAAGTTCAACATCGCAGAAAGTGAAAAATGGATAAAGAAGTTGTGGTATTTACTTACAAAGCAATATCACTCAGCAATGAAATCTGTGTCATCAGGCCCTTAGCAGCACAATGAGTGGATTCAGGTATGATGATTCTAACTGAAGTAAGTCACACAGAAAAAGAAACATCATAAGATATCAGTAATACACGGAATGTAAACTTGGCTACACAGCAACTGAATTACAGAACAGAACAGGGTCTCAAATTTAGAAAACCAACTTATGCTTGCTTAAGGGGAAAGGTGAGTTGGGGTGCTGCATAAAACCAGAGATTGAAATGAGCACAGATAAAGTTCCTTAAGTCAAATATGGAATAGACAAGAGCTACTCCTTGCTCAACGAAATGGACTCAACACCGCATATTAAACGCCTAAGAATGTACCTGACTAGTAAGTATCGTAAAACCTATGGATTGCTATGTCTCCGAAAGAGAATCAAGCATGTGTACAGGGGCATAAACGCAGCAGTGATAGGATTGGAGTGGTTCGGTGAGCAAATGAAGACCCTTTGAAGTCATATTGCATGGTACCCATTACACGGGTCTTAACTCTCCAGGTTTAAGGTATTCTTCCTTCAGCTAAAACATGCATGTGGAACCCAAGTATGATCAACCATGTGAACGGGAGACGTGTTCAAATATGTCTCAGTTTTCCTCCCCTGGTACTCGGGTGCAACATTCCAGACGCTTTACTAACACTCTCCCCACTTGGAGAGTCAGCGCCTTTAACCTCCTGTTTGGCCCAGTTTGCAATTTCTGCGGAAGATGAACAGGAATAGCGAGAACCAATGAGAGGCTAGCTGGAGGTGTCTGAACGGGCAAATTTAACTCTCATTTCCCACCAGGAAGAGGAAATAACCAAAGGCTCAGCGTGCCGTGCCGGAACCAGATTAGGGCCTGAAGCCATCCTGCGGTGTTGCGGCCAGGTCACAAGAAAGCGAGTTGAAGAAAGGAGCTCAGGGGCACTGTAATTCACAAACCTGCAGAGTTATAAATGACAGCTATCGTCCAAAAATAGACTGAAGTAAGGCTGCCAAGAGGACTTGAAAGCGGGGCAGAATTGCAGGAAACCGATTTCAGGAGGTAGACTGGAATTGCATTGAAAGCATAGGAAAAGAGGCAGAACGTCCACAATGATGCACTTGGCCAAAAAGGGCGTATGCGTTTTCTCCTGAATATATTCAGGAAAAAACGCATACGCCCTTTTTGGCCAACCAAGCAAGCTTGCAAAGGAAATCTGCACTACAATGAAGTCTCACTTCCCCCCGGTCAAAAGGGCCATCTGAAAAAAGTGTAAAATCCAGAAAGGCAGGACAGGCCATGGAGAACTGGGAGCCTTGTTATGCTGATGGGTGGGATGTAAATTGCCAACAACCACTCGGAAGAAGTGTATGGTGTTTCCTGAAACATCTAAAAAACAAAGCAACAGAGCCTAGGGCACTTCCACTTATGGTCCTATAGCTTAGGGAAATTAAAATCAAAAAGACACAGCCACCCCAAAGTTTGGGACGCCTCCGTTTACAAGAACCTCATTTACCGTACAAGTTCAATATCACAGAAAGTGAAAAATGGATAAAGAACTTGTGGTACTTACGTACAATGCAGTATCACTCAGCAATGAAATCTATGTCATCAGGCCCGTAGCAGCATAATGAATGGATTCAGGTACGATGATTCTAACTGAAATAAGTCACACAGAAAAAGAAACATCATAACATATCACTAATACACGGAATGTAAACTTGGCTACACAGGAACTGCATTCCAAAACAGAACAGGTTCTCAAATTTAGAAAACCAACTTATGCTTGCTTAAGGGGAAAGGTGAGTTGGGGTGCTGCATAAAACCAGAGATTGAAATGAGCACAGATAAAGTTCCTTAAGCCAAATATGGAATAGACAAGAGCTACTCCTTGCTCAACGAAATGGACTCAACACCCCATATTAAACGCCTAAGAATGTACCTGACTAGTAAGTATCTTAAAACCTATGGATTGCTACGTCTCCAAAAGAGAATCAAGCGTGTGTACAGGGGCATAAACGCAGCAGTGATAGGATTGGAGAGGTTTGGTGAGCAAATGAAGACCCTTTGAAGTCATATTGCATGGTACCCATTCCATGGGTCTCAACTCTCCAAGTTTAAGGTATTCTTCCTTCAGCTAAAACATGCATGTGGAACCCAGAGTATGATCAACCATGTGAACGGGAGACGTGTTCAAATATGTCTCAGTTTTCCTCCCCTGGTACTCGGGTGCAACATTCCAGACGCTTTACTAACACTCTTCCGACTTGGAGAGTCAGTCCCTTGAACCTCCTGTTTGGCCCAGTTTGCAATTTCTGCGGAAGATGAACAGGAATAGTGAGAACCAATGAGAGACTAGCTGGAGGTGTCTGGACGGGCAAATTTAACTCTCATTTCCCACCAGGAAGAGGAATTAACCAAAGGCTCAGCGTGCCGTGCCGGAACCAGATTAGGGCCTGAAGCCATCCTGCGGTGTTGCGGCCAGGTCACAAGAAAGCGAGTTGAAGAAAGGAGCTCAGGGGCACTGTAATTCACAAACCTGCAGAGTTATAAATGACAGCTATCGTCCAAAAATAGACTGAAGTAAGGCTGCCAAGAGGACTTGAAAGCGGGGCAGAATTGCAGGAAACCGATTTCAGGAGGTAGACTGGAATTGCATTGAAAGCATAGGAAAAGAGGCAGAACGTCCACAATGATGCACTTGGCCAAAAAGGGCGTATGCGTTTTTTCCTGAATATATTCAGGAAAAAACGCATACGCCCTTTTTGGCCAACCAAGCAAGCTTGCAAAGGAAATCTGCACTACAATGAAGTCTCACTTCCCCCCGGTCAAAAGGGCCATCTGAGAAAAGTGTAAAATCCAGAAAGGCAGGACAGGCCATGGAGAACTGGGAGCCTTGTTATGCTGATGGGCGGGATGTAAATTGCCAACAACCACTCGGGAGAAGTGTATGGTGTTTCCTGAAACATCTAAAAAACAAAGCAACAGAACCTAGGGCACTTCCACTTATGGTCCTATAGCTTAGGGAAATTAAAATCAAAAAGACACAGCCACCCCAAAGTTTGGAACGGCTCTGTTTACAAGAACCTCGTTTACAGTACAAGTTCAACATCGCAGAAAGTGAAAAATGGATAAAGAAGTTGTGGTATTTACTTACAAAGCAATATCACTCAGCAATGAAGTCTGTGTCATCAGGCCCTTAGCAGCACAATGAGTGGATTCAGGTATGATGATTCTAACTGAAATAAGTCACACAGAAAAAGAAACATCATAAGATATCAGTAATACACGGAATGTAAACTTGGCTACACAGGAACTGAATTACAGAACAGAACAGGGTCTCAAATTTAGAAAACCAACTTATTCTTGCTTAAGGGTAAAGGTGAGTTGGGGTGCTGCATAAAACCAGAGATTGAAATGAGCACAGATAAAGTTCCTTAAGCCAAATATGGAATAGAGAAGAGCTACTCCTTGCTCAACGAAATGGACTCAACACCCCATATTAAACGCCTAAGAATGTACCTGACTAGTAAGTATCTTAAAACCTATGGATTGCTATGTCTCCGAAAGAGAATCAAGCATGTGTACAGGGGCATAAACGCAGCAGTGATAGGATTGGAGAGGTCGGTGTGCAAATGAAGACCCTTTGAAATCATATTGCATGGTACCCATTCCACGGGTTTCAACTACCGAGGTTTAAGGTATTCTTCCTTCAGCTAAAACATGCATGTGGAACCTAGAGTATGATCAACCATGTGAACGGGAGACGTGTTCAAATATGTCTCAGTTTTCCTCCCCTGGTACTCGGGTGCAACATTCCAGACGCTTTACTAACACTCTCCCCACTTGGAGAGTCAGTCCCTTTAACCTCCTGTTTGGCCCAGTTTGCAATTTCTGCGGAAGATGAACAGGAATAGCGAGAACCAATGAGAGACTAGCTGGAGGTGTCTGAACGGGCAAATTTAACTCTCATTTCCCACCAGGAAGAGGAATTAACCAAAGGCTCAGCATGCCGGGCCGGAACCAGATTAGGGCCTGAAGCCATCCTGCGGTGTTGCGGCCAGGTCACAAGAAAGCGAGTTGAAGAAAGGAGCTCAGGGGCACTGTAATTCACAAACCTGCAGAGTTATAAATGACAGCTATCGTCCAAAAATAGACTGAAGTAAGGCTGCCAAGAGGACTTGAAAGCGGGGCAGAATTGCAGGAAACCGATTTCAGGAGGTAGACTGGAATTACATTGAAAGCATAGGAAAAGAGGCAGAACGTCCACAATGATGCACTTGGCCAAAAAGGGCGTATGCGTTTTTTCCTGAATATATTCAGGAAAAAACGCATACGCCCTTTTTGGCCAACCAAGCAAGCTTGCAAAGGAAATCTGCACTACAATGAAGTCTCACTTCCCCCCGGTCAAAAGGGCCATCTGATAAAAGTGTAAAATCCAGAAAGGCAACAGGCCATTGAGAACTGGGAGCCTTGTTATGCTGATGGGCGGGATGTAAATTGCCAACAGACACTTGGGAGAAGTGTATGGTGTTTCCTGAAACATCTAAAAAACAAAGCAACAGAGCCTAGGGCACTTCCACTTATGGTCCTATAGCTTAGGGAAATTAAAATCAAAAAGACACAGCCACCCCAAAGTTTGGAACGGCTCTGTTTACAAGAACCTCGTTTACAGTACAAGTTCAACATCGCAGAAAGTGAAAAATGGATAAAGAAGTTGTGGTATTTACTTACAAAGCAATATCACTCAGCAATGAAATCTGTGTCATCAGGCCCGTAGCAGCACAATGAGTGGATTCAGGTATGATGATTCTAACTGAAATAAGTCACACAGAAAAAGAAACATCATAAGATATCAGTAATACACGGAATGTAAACTTGGCTACACAGGAACTGAATTACAGAACAGAACAGGGTCTCAAATTTAGAAAACCAACTTATGCTTGCTTAAGGGCAAAGGTGAGTTGGGGTGCTGCATAAAACCAGAGATTGAAATGAGCACAGATAAAGTTCCTTAAGCCAAATATGGAATAGACAAGAGCTACTCCTTGCTCAACGAAATGGACTCAACACCGCATATTAAACGCCTAAGAATGTACCTGACTTGTAAGTATCTTAAAACCTATGGATTGCTATGTCTCCGAAAGAGAATCAAGCATGTGTACAGGGGCATAAACGCAGCAGTGATAGGATTGGAGAGGTTCGGTGAGCAAATGAAGACCCTTTGAAGTCATATTGCATGGTACCCATTCCACGGGTTTCAACTACCCAGGTTTAAGGTATTCTTCCTTCAGCTAAAACATGCATGTGGAACCTAGAGTATGATCAACCATGTGATCGGGAGATGTGTTCAAATATGTCTCAGTTTTCCTCCCCTGGTACTCGGGTGCAACATTCCAGACGCTTTACTAACACTCTCCCGACTTGGAGAGTCAGTCCCTTTAACCTCCTGTTTGGCCCAGTTTGCAATTTCTGCGGAAGATGAACAGGAATAGCGAGAACCAATGAGAGGCTAGCTGGAGGTGTCTGGACGGGCAAATTTAACTCTCATTTCCCACCAGGAAGAGGAATTAACCAAAGGCTCTGCATGCCGGGTCGGAACCAGATTAGGGCCTGAAGCCATCCTGCGGTGTTGCGGCCAGGTCACAAGAAAGCGAGTTGAAGAAAGGAGCTCAGGGGCACTGTAATTCACAAACCTGCAGAGTTATAAATGACAGCTATCGTCCAAAAATAGACTGAAGTAAGGCTGCCAAGAGGACTTGAAAGCGGGGCAGAATTGCAGGAAACCGATTTCAGGAGGTAGACTGGAATTGCATTGAAAGCATAGGAAAAGAGGCAGAACGTCCACAATGATGCACTTGGCCAAAAAGTGCGTATGCGTTTTTTCCTGAATATATTCAGGAAAAAACGCATACGCCCTTTTTGGCCAACCAAGCAAGCTTGCAAAGGAAATCTGCACTACAATGAAGTCTCACTTCCCCCCGGTCAAAAGGGCCATCTGAAAAAAGTGTAAAATCCAGACAGGCAGGACAGGCCATGGAGAACTGGGAGCCTTGTTATGCTGATGGGCGGGATGTAAATTGCCAACAGACACTCGGGAGAAGTGTATGGTGTTTCCTGAAACATCTAAAACACAAAGCAACAGAGCCTAGGGCACTGCCACTTATGGTCCTATAGCTTAGGGAAATTAAAATCAAAAAGACACAGCCACCCCAAAGTTTGGGACGCCTGTGTTTACAAGAACCTCGTTTACAGTACAAGTTCAACATCGCAGAAAGTGAAAAATGGATAAAGAAGTTGTGGTATTTACTTACAAAGCAATATCACTCAGCAATGAAATCTGTGTCATCAGGCCCTTAGCAGCACAATGAGTGGATTCAGGTATGATGATTCTAACTGAAATAAGTCACACAGAAAAAGAAACATCATAAGATATCAGTAATACACGGAATGTAAACTTGGCTACACAGGAACTGCATTCCAAAACAGAACAGGGTCTCAAATTTAGAAAACCAACTTATGCTTGCTTAAGGGGAAAGGTGAGTTGGGGTGCTGCATAAAACCAGAGATTGAAATGAGCACAGATAAAGTTCCTTAAGCCAAATATGGAATAG
Organism: Delphinus delphis; assembly: GCF_949987515.2. Classification (NCBI taxonomy): domain Eukaryota; kingdom Metazoa; phylum Chordata; class Mammalia; order Artiodactyla; family Delphinidae; genus Delphinus; species Delphinus delphis. Next base: position 1,272,406 of record NW_027192676.1, on the reverse strand, counting down.
ACAAGAGCTACTCCTTGCTCAACGAAATGGACTCAACACCGCATATTAAACGCCTAAGAATGTACCTGACTAGTAAGTATCGTAAAACCTATGGATTGCTATGTCTCCGAAAGAGAATCAAGCATGTGTACAGGGGCATAAACGCAGCAGTGATAGGATTGGAGAGGTTCGGTGAGCAAATGAAGACCCTTTGAAGTCATATTGCATGGTACCAATTACACGGGTCTCAACTCTCCAGGTTTAAGGTATTCTGCCTTCAGCTAAAACATGCATGTGGAACCTAAGTATGATCAACCATGTGAACGGGAGACGTGTTCAAATATGTCTCAGTTTTCCTCCCCTGGTACTCGGGTGCAACATTCCAGACGCTTTACTAACACTCTCCCCACTTGGAGAGTCAGCGCCTTTAACCTCCTGTTTGGCCCAGTTTGCAATTTCTGCGGAAGATGAACAGGAATAGCGAGAACCAATGAGAGGCTAGCTGGAGGTGTCTGGACGGGCAAATTTAACTCTCATTTCCCAACAGGAAGAGGAAATAACCAAAGGCTCAGCGTGCCGTACCGGAACCAGATTAGGGCCTGAAGCCATCCTGCGGTGTTGCGGCCAGCTCAAAAGAAAGCGAGTTGAAGAAAGGAGCTCAGGGGCACTGTAATTCACAAACCTGCAGAGTTATAAATGACAGCTATCGTCCAAAAATAGACTGAAGTAAGGCTGCCAAGAGGACTTGAAAGCGGGGCAGAATTGCAGGAAACCGATTTCAGGAGGTAGACTGGAATTGCATTGAAAGCATAGGAAAAGAGGCAGAACGTCCACAATGATGCACTTGGCCAAAAAGGGCGTATGCGTTTTTTCCTGAATATATTCAGGAAAAAACGCATACGCCCTTTTTGGCCAACCAAGCAAGCTTGCAAAGGAAATCTGCACTACAATGAAGTCTCACTTCCCCCCGGTCAAAAGGGCCATCTGAAAAAAGTGTAAAATCCAGAAAGGCAGGACAGGCCATGGAGAACTGGGAGCCTTGTTATGCTGATGGGCGGGATGTAAATTGCCAACAACCACTCGGGAGAAGTGTATTGTGTTTCCTGAAACATCTAAAAAACAAAGCAACAGAGCCTAGGGCACTTCCACTTATGGTCCTATAGCTTAGGGAAATTAAAATCAAAAAGACACAGCCACCCCAAAGTTTGGGACGCCTCTGTTTACAAGAACCTCGTTTACAGTACAAGTTCAACATCGCAGAAAGTGAAAAATGGATAAAGAAGTTGTGGTATTTACTTACAAAGCAATATCACTCAGCAATGAAATCTGTGTCATCAGGCCCTTAGCAGCACAATGAGTGGATTCAGGTATGATGATTCTAACTGAAATAAGTCACACAGAAAAAGAAACATCATAAGATATCAGTAATACACGGAATGGAAACTTGGCTACACAGGAACTGAATTACAGAACAGAACAGGGTCTCAAATTTAGAAAACCAACTTATGCTTGCTTAAGGGTAAAGGTGAGTTGGGGTGCTGCATAAAACCAGAGATTGAAATGAGCACAGATAAAGTTCCTTAAGCCAAATATGGAATAGACAAGAGCTACTCCTTGCTCAACAAAATGGACTCAACACCCCATATTAAACGCCTAAGAATGTACCTGACTAGTAAGTATCTTAAAACCTATGGATTGCTATGTCTCCGAAAGAGAATCAAGCATGTGTACAGGGGCATAAACGCAGCAGTGATAGGATTGGAGAGGTTCGGTGAGCAAATGAAGACCCTTTGAAATCATATTGCATGGCACCCATTCCACGGGTTTCAACTACCCAGGTTTAAGGTATTCTTCCTTCAGCTAAAACATGCATGTGGAACCCAGAGTATGATCAACCATGTGATCGGGAGACGTGTTCAAATATGTCTCAGTTTTCCTCCCCTGGTACTTGGGTGCAACATTCCAGACGCTTTACTAACACTCTCCCCACTTGGAGAGTCAGCGCCTTTAACCTCCTGTTTGGCCCAGTTTGCAATTTCTGCGGAAGATGAACAGGAATAGCGAGAACCAATGAGAGGCTAGCTGGAGGTGTCTGGACGGGCAAATTTAACTCTCATTTCCCACCAGGAAGAGGAAATAACCAAAGGCTCAGCGTGCCGTACCGGAACCAGATTAGGGCCTGAAGCCATCCTGCGGTGTTGCGGCCAGGTCACAAGAAAGCGAGTTGAAGAAAGGAGCTCAGGGGCACTGTAATTCACAAACCTGCAGAGTTATAAATGACAGCTATCGTCCAAAAATAGACTGAAGTAAGGCTGCCAAGAGGACTTGAAAGCGGGGCAGAATTGCAGGAAACCGATTTCAGGAGGTAGACTGGAATTGCATTGAAAGCATAGGAAAAGAGGCAGAACGTCCACAATGATGCACTTGGCCAAAAAGGGCGTATGCGTTTTTTCCTGAATATATTCAGGAAAAAACGCATACGCCCTTTTTGGCCAACCAAGCAAGCTTGCAAAGGAAATCTGCACTACAATGAAGTCTCACTTCCCCCCGGTCAAAAGGGCCATCTGAAAAAAGTGTAAAATCCAGAAAGGCAACAGGCCATTGAGAACTGGGAGCCTTGTTATGCTGATGGGCGGGATGTAAATTGCCAACAGACACTTGGGAGAAGTGTATGGTGTTTCCTGAAACATCTAAAAAACAAAGCAACAGAGCCTAGGGCACTTCCACTTATGGTCCTATAGCTTAGGGAAATTAAAATCAAAAAGACACAGCCACCCCAATGTTTGGAACGGCTCTGTTTACAAGAACCTCGTTTACAGTACAAGTTCAACATCGCAGAAAGTGAAAAATGGATAAAGAACTTGTGGTATTCACTTACAAAGCAATATCACTCAGCAATGAAATCTATGTCATCAGGCCCTTAGCAGCACAATGAGTGGATTCAGGTATGATGATTCTAACTGAAATAAGTCACACAGAAAAAGAAACATCATAAGATATCAGTAATACACGGAATGTAAACTTGGCTACACAGGAACTGAATTACAGAACAGAACAGGGTCTCAAATTTAGAAAAACAACTTATGCTTGCTTAAGGGTAAAGGTGCGTTGGGGTGCTGCATAAAACCAGAGATTGAAATGAGCACAGATAAAGTTCCTTAAGCCAAATATGGAATAGACAAGAGCTACTCCTTGCTCAACGAAATGGACTCAACACCGCATATTAAACGCCTAAGAATGTACCTGACTTGTAAGTATCTTAAAACCTATGGATTGCTATGTCTCCGAAAGAGAATCAAGCATGTGTACAGGGGCATAAACGCAGCAGTGATAGGATTGGAGAGGTTCGGTGAGCAAATGAAGACCCTTTGAAGTCATATTGCATGGTACCCATTCCACGGGTTTCAACTACCCAGGTTTAAGGTATTCTTCCTTCAGCTAAAACATGCATGTGGAACCTAGAGTATGATCAACCATGTGATCGGGAGACGTGTTCAAATATGTCTCAGTTTTCCTCCCCTGGTACTCGGGTGCAACATTCCAGACGCTTTACTAACACTCTCCCCACTTGGAGAGTCAGTCCCTTTAACCCCCTGTTTGGCCCAGTTTGCAAATTCTGCGGAAGATGAACAGGAATAGCGAGAACCAATGAGAGGCTAGCTGGAGGTGTCTGGACGGGCAAATTTAACTCTCATTTCCCACCAGGAAGAGGAATTAACCAAAGGCTCAGCATGCCGGGCCGGAACCAGATTAGGGCCTGAAGCCATCCTGCGGTGTTGCGGCCAGGTCAAAACAAAGCGAGTTGAAGAAAGGAGCTCAGGGGCACTGTAATTCACAAACCTGCAGAGTTATAAATGACAGCTATCGTCCAAAACTAGACTGAAGTAAGGCTGCCAAGAGGACTTGAAAGCGGGGCAGAATTGCAGGAAACCGATTTCAGGAGGTAGACTGGAATTGCATTGAAAGCATAGGAAAAGAGGCAGAACGTCCACAATGATGCACTTGGCCAAAAAGGGCGTATGCGTTTTTTCCTGAATATATTCAGGAAAAAACGCATACGCCCTTTTTGGCCAACCAAGCAAGCTTGCAAAGGAAATCTGCACTACAATGAAGTCTCACTTCCCCCCGGTCAAAAGGGCCATCTGAAAAAAGTGTAAAATCCAGAAAGGCAACAGGCCATTGAGAACTGGGAGCCTTGTTATGCTGATGGGCGGGATGTAAATTGCCAACAGACACTTCGGAGAAGTGTATGGTGTTTCCTGAAACATCTAAAAAACAAAGCAACAGAGCCTAGGGCACTTCCACTTATGGTCCTATAGCTTAGGGAAATTAAAATCAAAAAGACACAGCCACCCCAAAGTTTGGAATGGCTCTGTTTACAAGAACCTCGTTTACAGTACAAGTTCAACATCGCAGAAAGTGAAAAATGGATAAAGAAGTTGTGGTATTCACTTACAAAGCAATATCACTCAGCAATGAAATCTATGTCATCAGGCCCTTAGCAGCACAATGAGTGGATTCAGGTATGATGATTCTAACTGAAATAAGTCACACAGAAAAAGAAACATCATAAGATATCAGTAATACACGGAATGGAAACTTGGCTACACAGGAACTGAATTACAGAACAGAACAGGGTCTCAAATTTAGAAAAACAACTTATGCTTGCTTAAGGGTAAAGGTGCGTTGGGGTGCTGCATAAAACCAGAGATTGAAATGAGCACAGATAAAGTTCCTTAAGCCAAATATGGAATAGACAAGAGCTACTCCTTGCTCAACGAAATGGACTCAACACCGCATATTAAACGCCTAAGAATGTACCTGACTTGTAAGTATCTTAAAACCTATGGATTGCTATGTCTCCGAAAGAGAATCAAGCATGTGTACAGGGGCATAAACGCAGCAGTGATAGGATTGGAGAGGTTCGGTGAGCAAATGAAGACCCTTTGAAGTCATATTGCATGGTACCCATTACACGGGTCTTAACTCTCCAGGTTTAAGGTATTCTTCCTTCACCTAAAACATGCATGTGGAACCCAAGTATGATCAACCATGTGAACGGGAGACGTGTTCAAATATGTCTCAGTTTTCCTCCCCTGGTACTCGGGTGCAACATTCCAGACGCTTTACTAACACTCTCCCGACTTGGAGAGTCAGTCCCTTTAACCTCCTGTTTGGCCCAGTTTGCAATTTCTGCAGAAGATGAACAGGAATAGCGAGAACCAATGAGAGGCTAGCTGGAGGTGTCTGGACGGGCAAATTTAACTCTCATTTCCCACCAGGAAGAGGAATTAACCAAAGGCTCAGCATGCCGGGCCGGAACCAGATTAGGGCCTGAAGCCATCCTGCGGTGTTGCGGCCAGGTCACAAGAAAGCGAGTTGAAGAAAGGAGCTCAGGGGCACTGTAATTCACAAACCTGCAGAGTTATAAATGACAGCTATCGTCCAAAAATAGACTGAAGTAAGGCTGCCAAGAGGACTTGAAAGCGGGGCAGAATTGCAGGAAACCGATTTCAGGAGGTAGACTGGAATTGCATTGAAAGCATAGGAAAAGAGGCAGAACGTCCACAATGATGCACTTGGCCAAAAAGGGCGTATGCGTTTTTTCCTGAATATATTCAGGAAAAAACGTATACGCCCTTTTTGGCCAACCAAGCAACCTTGCAAAGGAAATCTGCACTACAATGAAGTCTCACTTCCCCCCGGTCAAAAGGGCCATCTGAAAAAAGTGTAAAATCCAGAAAGGCAGGACAGGCCATGGAGAACTGGGAGCCTTGTTATGCTGATGGGCGGGATGTAAATTGCCAACAGACACTCGGGAGAAGTGTATGGTGTTTCCTGAAACATCTGAAAAACAAAGCAACAGAGCCTAGGGCACTTCCACTTATGGTCCTATAGCTTAGGGAAATTAAAATCAAAAAGACACAGCCACCCCAAAGTTTGGGACGCCTGTGTTTACAAGAACCTCGTTTACAGTACAAGTTCAACATCGCAGAAAGTGAAAAATGGATAAAGAAGTTGTGGTATTTACTTACAAAGCAATATCACTCAGCAATGAAATCTATGTCATCAGGCCCTTAGCATCACAATGAGTGGATTCAGGTATGATGATTCTAACTGAAATAAGTCACACAGAAAATGAAACATCATAAGATATCAGTAATACACGGAATGTAAACTTGGCTACACAGGAACTGAATTACAGAACAGAACAGGGTCTCAAATTTAGAAAAACAACTTATGCTTGCTTAAGGGTAAAGGTGAGTTGGGGTGCTGCATAAAACCAGAGATTGAAATGAGCACAGATAAAGTTCCTTAAGTCAAATATGGAATAGACAAGAGCTACTCCTTGCTCAACGAAATGGACTCAACACCGCATATTAAACGCCTAAGAATGTACCTGACTAGTAAGTATCGTAAAACCTATGGATTGCTATGTCTCCAAAAGAGAATCAAGCATGTGTACAGGGGCATAAACGCAGCAGTGATAGGATTGGAGAGGTTCGGTGAGCAAATGAAGACCCTTTGAAGTCATATTGCATGGTACCCATTACACGGGTCTCAACTCTCCAGGTTTAAGGTATTCTTCCTTCAGCTAAAACATGCATGTGGAACCCCAGTATGATCAACCATGTGAACGGGAGACGTGTTCAAATATGTCTCAGTTTTCCTCCCCTGGTACTCAGGTGCAACATTCCAGACGCTTTACTAACACTCTCCCCACTTGGAGAGTCAGCGCCTTTAACCTCCTGTTTGGCCCAGTTTGCAATTTCTGCGGAAGATGAACAGGAATAGCGAGAACCAATGAGAGGCTAGCTGGAGGTGTCTGGACGGGCAAATTTAACTCTCATTTCCCAACAGGAAGAGGAAATAACCAAAGGCTCAGCGTCCCGTAACGGAACCAGATTAGGGCCTGAAGGCATCCTGCGGTGTTGCGGCCAGCTCAAAAGAAAGCGAGTTGAAGAAAGGAGCTCAGGGGCACTGTAATTCACAAACCTGCAGAGTTATAAATGACAGCTATCGTCCAAAAATAGACTGAAGTAAGGCTGCCAAGAGGACTTGAAAGCGGGGCAGAATTGCAGGAAACCGATTTCAGGAGGTAGACTGGAATTGCATTGAAAGCATAGGAAAAGAGGCAGAACGTCCACAATGATGCACTTGGCCAAAAAGGGCGTATGCGTTTTTTCCTGAATATATTCAGGAAAAAACGCATACGCCCTTTTTGGCCAACCAAGCAAGCTTGCAAAGGAAATCTGCACTACAATGAAGTCTCACTTCCCCCCGGTCAAAAGGGCCATCTGAAAAAAGTGTAAAATCCAGAAAGGCAGGACAGGCCATGGAGAACTGGGAGCCTTGTTATGCTGATGGGCGGGATGTAAATTGCCAACAGACACTCGGGAGAAGTGTATGGTGTTTCCTGAAACATCTAAAAAACAAAGCAACAGAGCCTAGGGCACTTCCACTTATGGTCCTATAGCTTAGGGAAATTAAAATCAAAAAGACACAGCCACCCCAAAGTTTGAAACGGCTCTGTTTACAAGAACCTCGTTTACAGTACAAGTTCAACATCGCAGAAAGTGAAAAATGGATAAAGAAGTTGTGGTATTTACTTACAAAGCAATATCACTCAGCAATGAAATCTGTGTCATCAGGCCCTTAGCAGCACAATGAGTGGATTCAGGTATGATGATTCTAACTGAAATAAGTCACACAGAAAAAGAAACATCATAAGATATCAGTAATACACGGAATGTAAACTTGGCTACACAGGAACTGAATTACAGAACAGAACAGGGTCTCAAATTTAGAAAACCAACTTATTCTTGCTTAAGGGTAAAGGTGAGTTGGGGTGCTGCATAAAACCAGAGATTGAAATGAGCACAGATAAAGTTCCTTAAGCCAAATATGGAATAGACAAGAGCTACTCCTTGCTCAACGAAATGGACTCAACACCGCATATTAAACGCCTAAGAATGTACCTGACTAGTAAGTATCGTAAAACCTATGGATTGCTATGTCTCCAAAAGAGAATCAAGCATGTGTACAGGGTCATAAACGCAGCAGTGATAGGATTGGAGAGGTTCGGTGAGCAAATGAAGACCCTTTGAAGTCATATTGCATGGTACCCATTACACGGGTCTCAACTCTCCAGGTTTAAGGTATTCTTCCTTCAGCTAAAACATGCATGTGGAACCCCAGTATGATCAACCATGTGAACGGGAGACGTGTTCAAATATGTCTCAGTTTTCCTCCCCTGGTACTCAGGTGCAACATTCCAGACGCTTTACTAACACTCTCCCCACTTGGAGAGTCAGCGCCTTTAACCTCCTGTTTGGCCCAGTTTGCAATTTCTGCGGAAGATGAACAGGAATAGCGAGAACCAATGAGAGGCTAGCTGGAGGTGTCTGGACGGGCAAATTTAACTCTCATTTCCCAACAGGAAGAGGAAATAACCAAAGGCTCAGCGTCCCGTAACGGAACCAGATTAGGGCCTGAAGGCATCCTGCGGTGTTGCGGCCAGCTCAAAAGAAAGCGAGTTGAAGAAAGGAGCTCAGGGGCACTGTAATTCACAAACCTGCAGAGTTATAAATGACAGCTATCGTCCAAAAATAGACTGAAGTAAGGCTGCCAAGAGGACTTGAAAGCGGGGCAGAATTGCAGGAAACCGATTTCAGGAGGTAGACTGGAATTGCATTGAAAGCATAGGAAAAGAGGCAGAACGTCCACAATGATGCACTTGGCCAAAAAGGGCGTATGCGTTTTTTCCTGAATATATTCAGGAAAAAACGCATACGCCCTTTTTGGCCAACCAAGCAAGCTTGCAAAGGAAATCTGCACTACAATGAAGTCTCACTTCCCCCCGGTCAAAAGGGCCATCTGAAAAAAGTGTAAAATCCAGAAAGGCAGGACAGGCCATGGAGAACTGGGAGCCTTGTTATGCTGATGGGCGGGATGTAAATTGCCAACAGACACTCGGGAGAAGTGTATGGTGTTTCCTGAAACATCTAAAAAACAAAGCAACAGAGCCTAGGGCACTTCCACTTATGGTCCTATAGCTTAGGGAAATTAAAATCAAAAAGACACAGCCACCCCAAAGTTTGAAACGGCTCTGTTTACAAGAACCTCGTTTACAGTACAAGTTCAACATCGCAGAAAGTGAAAAATGGATAAAGAAGTTGTGGTATTTACTTACAAAGCAATATCACTCAGCAATGAAATCTGTGTCATCAGGCCCTTAGCAGCACAATGAGTGGATTCAGGTATGATGATTCTAACTGAAATAAGTCACACAGAAAAAGAAACATCATAAGATATCAGTAATACACGGAATGTAAACTTGGCTACACAGGAACTGAATTACAGAACAGAACAGGGTCTCAAATTTAGAAAACCAACTTATTCTTGCTTAAGGGTAAAGGTGAGTTGGGGTGCTGCATAAAACCAGAGATTGAAATGAGCACAGATAAAGTTCCTTAAGCCAAATATGGAATAGACAAGAGCTACTCCTTGCTCAACGAAATGGACTCAACACCCCATATTAAACGCCTAAGAATGTACCTGACTAGTAAGTATCTTAAAACCTATGGATTGCTATGTCTCCGAAAGAGAATCAAGGCATGTGTACAGGGGCATAAACGCAGCAGTGATAGGATTGGAGAGGTTCGGTGAGCAAATGAAGACCCTTTGAAGTCATATTGCATGGTACCCATTCCACGGGTTTCAACTACCCAGGTTTAAGGTATTCTTCCTTCAGCTAAAACATGCATGTGGAACCTAGAGTATGATCAACCATGTGATCGGGAGACGTGTTCAAATATGTCTCAGTTTTTGTACCCTGGTACTCGGGTGCAACATTCCAGACGCTTTACTAACACTCTCCCGACTTGGAGAGTCAGTCCCTTTAACCTCCTGTTTGGCCCAGTTTGCAATTTCTGCGGAAGATGAACAGGAATAGCGAGAACCAATGAGAGGCTAGCTGGAGGTGTCTGGACGGGCAAATTTAACTCTCATTTCCCACCAGGAAGAGGAATTAACCAAAGGCTCAGCGTGCCGTGCCGGAACCAGATTAGGGCCTGAAGCCATCCTGCAGTGTTGCGGCCAGCTCAAAAGAAAGCGAGTTGAAGAAAGGAGCTCAGGGGCACTGTAATTCACAAACCTGCAGAGTTATAAATGACAGCTATCGTCCAAAACTAGACTGAAGTAAGGCTGCCAAGAGGACTTGAAAGCGGGGCAGAATTGCAGGAAACCGATTTCAGGAGGTAGACTGGAATTGCATTGAAAGCATAGGAAAAGAGGCAGAACGTCCACAATGATGCACTTGGCCAAAAAGGGCGTATGCATTTTTTCCTGAATATATTCAGGAAAAAAACGCATACGCCCTTTTTGGCCAACCAAGCAAGCTTGCAAAGGAAATCTGCACTACAATGAAGTCTCACTTCCCCCCGGTCAAAAGGGCCATCTGAAAAAAGTGTAAAATCCAGAAAGGCAGGACAGGCCATGGAGAACTGGGAGCCTTGTTATGCTGATGTGCGGGATGTAAATTGCCAACAGACACTCGGGAGAAGTGTATGGTGTTTCCTGAAACATCTAAAAAACAAAGCAACAGAGCCTAGGGCACTGCCACTTATGGTCCTATAGCTTAGGGAAATTAAAATCAAAAAGACACAGCCACCCCAAAGTTTGGGACGCCTCTGTTTACAAGAACCTCGTTTACAGTACAAGTTCAACATCGCAGAAAGTGAAAAATGGATAAAGAACTTCTGGTACTTACGTACAATGCAGTATCACTCACTAATGAAATCTATGTCATCAGGCCCGTAGCAGCATAATGAGTGGATTCAGGTACGATGATTCTAACTGAAATAAGTCACACAGAAAAAGAAACATCATAAGATATCAGTAATACACGGAATGTAAAGTTGGCTACACAGGAACTGAATTACAGAACAGAACAGGGTCTCAAATTTAGAAAACCAACTTATGCTTGCTTAAGGGGAAAGGTGAGTTGGGGTGCTGCATAAAACCAGAGATTGAAATGAGCACAGATAAAGTTCCTTAAGTCAAATATGGAATAGACAAGAGCTACTCCTTGCTCAACGAAATGGACTCAACACCGCATATTAAACGCCTAAGAATGTACCTGACTAGTAAGTATCTTAAAACCTATGGATTGCTATGTCTCCGAAAGAGAATCAAGCATGTGTACAGGGGCATAAACGCAGCAGTGATAGGATTGGAGAGGTTCGGTGAGCAAATGAAGACCCTTTGAAGTCATATTGCATGGTACCCATTCCACGGGTTTCAAATACCCAGGTTTAAGGTATTCTTCCTTCAGCTAAAACATGCATGTGGAACCCAAGTATGATCAACCATGTGAACGGGAGACGTGTTCAAATATGTCTCAGTTTTCCTCCCCTGGTACTCGGGTGCAACATTCCAGACGCTTTACTAACACTCTCCCCACTTGGAGAATCAGTCCCTTTAACCTCCTGTTTGGCCCAGTTTGCAATTTCTGCGGAAGATGAACAGGAATAGCGAGAACCAATGAGAGGCTAGCTGGAGGTGTCTGGATGGGCAAATTTAACTCTCATTTCCCACCAGGAAGAGGAATTAACCAAAGGTTCAGCGTGCCGGGCCGGAACCAGATTAGGGCCTGAAGCCATCCTGCGGTGTTGCGGCCAGGTCACAAGAAAGCGAGTTGAAGAAAGGAGCTCAGGGGCACTGTAATACACAAACCTGCAGAGTTATAAATGACAGCTATCGTCCAAAAATAGACTGAAGTAAGGCTGCCAAGAGGACTTGAAAGCGGGGCAGAATTGCAGGAAACCGATTTCAGGAGGTAGACTGGAATTGCATTGAAAGCATAGGAAAAGAGGCAGAACGTCCACAATGATGCACTTGGCCAAAAAGGGCGTATGCGTTTTTTCCTGAATATATTCAGGAAAAAAACGCATACGCCCTTTTTGGCCAACCAAGCAAGCTTGCAAAGGAAATCTGCACTACAATGAAGTCTCACTTCCCCCCGGTCAAAAGGGCCATCTGAAAAAAGTGTAAAATCCAGAAAGGCAACAGGCCATTGAGAACTGGGAGCCTTGTTATGCTGATGGGCGGGATGTAAATTGCCAACAGACACTTGGGAGAAGTGTATGGTGTTTCCTGAAACATCTAAAAAACAAAGCAACAGAGCCTAGGGCACTTCCACTTATGGTCCTATGGCTTAGGGAATTTAAAATCAAAAAGACACAGCCACCCCAAAGTTTGGAACAGCTCTGTTTACAAGAACCTCGTTTACAGTACAAGTTCAACATCGCAGAAAGTGAAAAATGGATAAAGAACTTGTGGTATTTACTTACAAAGCAATATCACTCAGCAATGAAATCTGTGTCATCAGGCCCTTAGCAGCACAATGAGTGGATTCAGGTATGATGATTCTAACTGAAATAAGTCACACAGAAAAAGAAACATCATAAGATATCAGTAATACACGGAATGGAAACTTGGCTACACAGGAACTGAATTACAGAACAGAACAGGGTCTCAAATTTAGAAAAACAACTTATGCTTGCTTAAGGATAAAGGTGAGTTGGGGTGCTGCATAAAACCAGAGATTGAAATGAGCACAGATAAAGTTCCCTAAGCCAAATATGGAATAGACAAGAGCTACTCCTTGCTCAACAAAATGGACTCAACACCCCATATTAAACGCCTAAGAATGTACCTGACTAGTAAGTATCTTAAAACCTATGGATTGCTATGTCTCCGAAAGAGAATCAAGCATGTGTACAGGGGCATAAACGCAGCAGTGATAGGATTGGAGAGGTTCGGTGAGCAAATGAAGACCCTTTGAAGTCATATTGCATGGCACCCATTCCACGGGTTTCAACTACCCAGGTTTAAGGTATTCTTCCTTCAGCTAAAACATGCATGTGGAACCTAGAGTATGATCAACCATGTGATCGGGAGACGTGTTCAAATATGTCTCAGTTTTCCTCCCCTGGTACTCGGGTGCAACATTCCAGACGCTTTACTAACACTCTCCCGACTTGGAGAGTCAGTCCCTTTAACCTCCTGTTTGGCCCAGTTTGCAATTTCTGCGGAAGATGAACAGGAATAGCGAGAACCAATGAGAGACTAGCTGGAGGTGTCTGAACGGGCAAATTTAACTCTCATTTCCCACCAGGAAGAGGAATTAACCAAAGGCTCAGCATGCCGTGCCGGAACCAGATTAGGGCCTGAAGCCATCCTGCGGTGTTGCGGCCAGGTCACAAGAAAGCGAGTTGAAGAAAGGAGCTCAGGGGCACTGTAATTCACAAACCTGCAGAGTTATAAATGACAGCTATCGTCCAAAAATAGACTGAAGTAAGGCTGCCAAGAGGACTTGAATGCGGGGCAGAATTGCAGGAAACCGATTTCAGGAGGTAGACTGGAATTGCATTGAAAGCATAGGAAAAGAGGCAGAACGTCCACAATGATGCACTTGGCCAAAAAGGGCGTATGCGTTTTTTCCTGAATATATTCAGGAAAAAACGCATACGCCCTTTTTGGCCAACCAAGCAAGCTTGCAAAGGAAATCTGCACTACAATGAAGTCTCACTTCCCCCCGGTCAAAAGGGCCATCTGAAAAAAGTGTAAAATCCAGAAAGGCAACAGGCCATTGAGAACTGGGAGCCTTGTTATGCTGATGGGCGGGATGTAAATTGCCAACAGACACTTGGGAGAAGTGTATGGTGTTTCCTGAAACATCTAAAAAACAAAGCAACAGAGCCTAGGGCACTGCCACTTATGGTCCTATAGCTTAGGGAAATTAAAATCAAAAAGACACAGCCACCCCAAAGTTTGGGACGCCTCTGTTTACAAGAACCTCGTTTACAGTACAAGTTCAACATCGCAGAAAGTGAAAAATGGATAAAGAACTTGTGGTACTTACGTACAATGCAGTATCACTCAGCAATGAAATCTATGTCATCAGGCCCGTAGCAGCATAATGAGTGGATTCAGGTACGATGATTCTAACTGAAATAAGTCACACAGAAAAAGAAACATCATAAGATATCAGTAATACACGGAATGTAAACTTGGCTACACAGGAACTGAATTACAGAACAGAACAGGGTCTCAAATTTAGAAAAACAACTTATGCTTGCTTAAGGGGAAAGGTGAGTTGGGGTGCTGCATAAAACCAGAGATTGAAATGAGCACAGATAAAGTTCCTTAAGTCAAATATGGAATAGACAAGAGCTACTCCTTGCTCAACGAAATGGACTCAACACCGCATATTAAACGCCTAAGAATGTACCTGACTAGTAAGTATCTTAAAACCTATGGATTGCTATGTCTCCGAAAGAGAATCAAGCGTGTGTACAGGGGCATAAACGCAGCAGTGATAGGATTGGAGAGGTTCGGTGAGCAAATGAAGACCCTTTGAAGTCATATTGCATGGTACCCATTACACGGGTCTTAACTCTCCAGGTTTAAGGTATTCTTCCTTCAGCTAAAACATGCATGTGGAACCCAAGTATGATCAACCATGTGAACGGGAGACGTGTTCAAATATGTCTCAGTTTTCCTCCCCTGGTACTCGGGTGCAACATTCCAGACGCTTTACTAACACTCTCCCCACTTGGAGAGTCAGCGCCTTTAACCTCCTGTTTGGCCCAGTTTGCAATTTCTGCGGAAGATGAACAGGAATAGCGAGAACCAATGAGAGGCTAGCTGGAGGTGTCTGGACGGGCAAATTTAACTCTCATTTCCCACCAGGAAGAGGAATTAACCAAAGGTTCAGCATGCCGGGCCGGAACCAGATTAGGGCCTGAAGCCATCCTGCGGTGTTGCGGCCAGGTCACAAGAAAGCGAGTTGAAGAAAGGAGCTCAGGGGCACTGTAATTCACAAACCTGCAGAGTTATAAATGACAGCTATCGTCCAAAAATAGACTGAAGTAAGGCTGCCAAGAGGACTTGAAAGCGGGGCAGAATTGCAGGAAACCGATTTCAGGAGGTAGACTGGAATTGCATTGAAAGCATAGGAAAAGAGGCAGAACGTCCACAATGATGCACTTGGCCAAAAAGGGCGTATGCGTTTTTTCCTGAATATATTCAGGAAAAAACGCATACGCCCTTTTTGGCCAACCAAGCAAGCTTGCAAAGGAAATCTGCACTACAATGAAGTCTCACTTCCCCCCGGTCAAAAGGGCCATCTGAAAAAAGTGTAAAATCCAGAAAGGCAACAGGCCATAGAGAACTGGGAGCCTTGTTATGCTGATGGGCGGGATGTAAATTGCCAACAGACACTTGGGAGAAGTGTATGGTGTTTCCTGAAACATCTAAAAAACAAAGCAACAGAGCCTAGGGCACTTCCACTTATGGTCCTATAGCTTAGGGAATTTAAAATCAAAAAGACACAGCCACCCCAAAGTTTGGAACGGCTCTGTTTACAAGAACCTCGTTTACAGTACAAGTTCAACATCGCAGAAAGTGAAAAATGGATAAAGAAGTTGTGGTATTTACTTACAAAGCAATATCACTCAGCAATGAAATCTGTGTCATCAGGCCCTTAGCAGCACAATGAGTGGATTCAGGTATGATGATTCTAACTGAAATAAGTCACACAGAAAAAGAAACATCATAAGATATCAGTAATACACGGAATGGAAACTTGGCTACACAGGAACTGAATTACAGAACAGAACAGGGTCTCAAATTTAGAAAAACAACTTATGCTTGCTTAAGGGTAAAGGTGAGTTGGGGTGCTGCATAAAACCAGAGATTGAAATGAGCACAGATAAAGTTCCTTAAGCCAAATACGGAAGAGACAAGAGCTACTCCTTGCTCAACGAAATGGACTCAACACCGTATATTAAACGCCTAAGAATGTACCTGACTTGTAAGTATCTTAAAACCTATGGATTGCTATGTCTCCAAAAGAGAATCAAGCATGTGTACAGGGGCATAAACGCAGCAGTGATAGGATTGGAGAGGTTCGGTGAGCAAATGAAGACCCTTTGAAGTCATATTGCATGGTACCCATTACACGGGTCTCAACTCTCCAGGGTTAAGGTATTCTTCCTTCAGCTAAATCATGCATGTGGAACCCAAGTATGATCAACCATGTGATCGGGAGACGTGTTCAAATATGTCTCAGTTTTCGTACCCTGGTACTCGGGTGCAACATTCCAGACGCTTTACTAACACTCTCCCGACTTGGAGAGTCAGTCCCTTTAACCTCCTGTTTGGCCCAGTTTGCAATTTCTGCGGAAGATGAAGAGGAATAGCGAGAACCAATGGAGACTAGCTGGAGGTGTCTGGACGGGAAAATTTAACTCTCATTTCCCACCAGGAAGAGGAATTAACCAAAGGCTCAGCGTGCCATGCCGGAACCAGATTAGGGCCTGAAGCCATCCTGCGGTGTTGCGGCCAGGTCACAAGAAAGCGAGTTGAAGAAAGGAGCTCAGGGGCACTGTAATTCACAAACCTGCAGAGTTATAAATGACAGCTATCGTCCAAAAATAGACTGAAGTAAGGCTGCCAAGAGGACTTGAAAGCGGGGCAGAATTGCAGGAAACCGATTTCAGGAGGTAGACTGGAATTGCATTGAAAGCATAGGAAAAGAGGCAGAACGTCCACAATGATGCACTTGGCCAAAAAGGGCGTATGCGTTTTTTCCTGAATATATTCAGGAAAAAACGCATACGCCCTTTTTGGCCAACCAAGCAAGCTTGCAAAGGAAATCTGCACTACAATGAAGTCTCACTTCCCCCCGGTCAAAAGGGCCATCTGAAAAAAGTGTAAAATCCAGAAAGGCAGGACAGGCCATGGAGAACTGGGAGCCTTGTTATGCTGATGGGCGGGATGTAAATTGCCAACAGACACTCGGAAGAAGTGTATGGTGTTTCCTGAAACATCTAAAAAACAAAGCAACAGAGCCTAGGGCACTGCCACTTATGGTCCTATAGCTTAGGGAAATTAAAATCAAAAAGACACAGCCACCCCAAAGTTTGGGACGCCTCCGTTTAAAAGAACCTCGTTTACCGTACAAGTTCAATATCACAGAAAGTGAAAAATGGATAAAGAACTTGTGGTACTTACGTACAATGCAGTATCACTCAGCAATGAAATCTATGTCATCAGGCCCATAGCAGCATAATGAGTGGATTCAGGTACGATGATTCTAACTGAAATAAGTCACACAGAAAAAGAAACATCATAAGATATCACTAATACACGGAATGTAAACTTGGCTACACAGGAACTGCATTCCAAAACAGAACAGGGACTCAAATTTAGAAAACCAACTTATGCTTGCTTAAGGGGAAAGGTGAGTTGGGGAGCTGCATAAAACCAGGATTGAAATGAGCTCAGATAAAGTTCCTTAAGCCAAATATGGAATAGACAAGAGCTACTCCTTGCTCAACGAAATGGACTCAACACCCCATATTAAACGCCTAAGAATGTACCTGACTAGTAAGTATCGTAAAACCTATGGATTGCTATGTCTCCAAAAGAGAATCAAGCATGTGTACAGGGGCATAAACGCAGCAGTGATAGGATTGGAGAGGTTTGGTGAGCAAATGAAGACCCTTTGAAGTCATATTGCATGGTACCCATTCCACGGGTCTCAACTCTCCAGGTTTAAGGTATTATTCCTTCAGCTAAAACATGCATGTGGAACCCAGAGTATGATCAACCATGTGAATGGGAGACGTGTTCAAATATGTCTCAGTTTTCCTCCCCTGGTACTCGGGTGCAACATTCCAGACGCTTTACTAACACTCTCCCGACTTGGAGAGTCAGTCCCTTTAACTTCCTGTTTGGCCCAGTTTGCAATTTCTGCGGAAGATGAACAGGAATAGCGAGAACCAATGAGAGGCTAGCTGGAGGTGTCTGGACGGGCAAATTTAACTCTCATTTCCCACCAGGAAGAGGAAATAACCAAAGGCTCAGCGTCCCGTAACGGAACCAGATTAGGGCCTGAAGGCATCCTGCGGTGTTGCGGCCAGCTCAAAAGAAAGCGAGTTGAAGAAAGGAGCTCAGGGGCACTGTAATTCACAAACCTGCAGAGTTATAAATGACAGCTATCGTCCAAAAATAGACTGAAGTAAGGCTGCCAAGAGGACTTGAAAGCGGGGCAGAATTGCAGGAAACCGATTTCAGGAGGTAGACTGGAATTGCATTGAAAGCATAGGAAAAGAGGCAGAACGTCCACAATGATGCACTTGGCCAAAAAGGGCGTATGCGTTTTTTCCTGAATATATTCAGGAAAAAACGCATACGCCCTTTTTGGCCAACCAAGCAAGCTTGCAAAGGAAATCTGCACTACAATGAAGTCTCACTTCCCCCCGGTCAAAAGGGCCATCTGAAAAAAGTGTAAAATCCAGAAAGGCAGGACAGGCCATGGAGAACTGGGAGCCTTGTTATGCTGATGGGCGGGATGTAAATTGCCAACAGACACTCGGGAGAAGTGTATGGTGTTTCCTGAAACATCTAAAAAACAAAGCAACAGAGCCTAGGGCACTTCCACTTATGGTCCTATAGCTTAGGGAAATTAAAATCAAAAAGACACAGCCACCCCAAAGTTTGAAACGGCTCTGTTTACAAGAACCTCGTTTACAGTACAAGTTCAACATCGCAGAAAGTGAAAAATGGATAAAGAAGTTGTGGTATTTACTTACAAAGCAATATCACTCAGCAATGAAATCTGTGTCATCAGGCCCTTAGCAGCACAATGAGTGGATTCAGGTATGATGATTCTAACTGAAATAAGTCACACAGAAAAAGAAACATCATAAGATATCAGTAATACACGGAATGTAAACTTGGCTACACAGGAACTGAATTACAGAACAGAACAGGGTCTCAAATTTAGAAAACCAACTTATTCTTGCTTAAGGGTAAAGGTGAGTTGGGGTGCTGCATAAAACCAGAGATTGAAATGAGCACAGATAAAGTTCCTTAAGCCAAATATGGAATAGACAAGAGCTACTCCTTGCTCAACGAAATGGACTCAACACCGCATATTAAACGCCTAAGAATGTACCTGACTAGTAAGTATCGTAAAACCTATGGATTGCTATGTCTCCAAAAGAGAATCAAGCATGTGTACAGGGTCATAAACGCAGCAGTGATAGGATTGGAGAGGTTCGGTGAGCAAATGAAGACCCTTTGAAGTCATATTGCATGGTACCCATTACACGGGTCTCAACTCTCCAGGTTTAAGGTATTCTTCCTTCAGCTAAAACATGCATGTGGAACCCCAGTATGATCAACCATGTGAACGGGAGACGTGTTCAAATATGTCTCAGTTTTCCTCCCCTGGTACTCAGGTGCAACATTCCAGACGCTTTACTAACACTCTCCCCACTTGGAGAGTCAGCGCCTTTAACCTCCTGTTTGGCCCAGTTTGCAATTTCTGCGGAAGATGAACAGGAATAGCGAGAACCAATGAGAGGCTAGCTGGAGGTGTCTGGACGGGCAAATTTAACTCTCATTTCCCAACAGGAAGAGGAAATAACCAAAGGCTCAGCGTCCCGTAACGGAACCAGATTAGGGCCTGAAGGCATCCTGCGGTGTTGCGGCCAGCTCAAAAGAAAGCGAGTTGAAGAAAGGAGCTCAGGGGCACTGTAATTCACAAACCTGCAGAGTTATAAATGACAGCTATCGTCCAAAAATAGACTGAAGTAAGGCTGCCAAGAGGACTTGAAAGCGGGGCAGAATTGCAGGAAACCGATTTCAGGAGGTAGACTGGAATTGCATTGAAAGCATAGGAAAAGAGGCAGAACGTCCACAATGATGCACTTGGCCAAAAAGGGCGTATGCGTTTTTTCCTGAATATATTCAGGAAAAAACGCATACGCCCTTTTTGGCCAACCAAGCAAGCTTGCAAAGGAAATCTGCACTACAATGAAGTCTCACTTCCCCCCGGTCAAAAGGGCCATCTGAAAAAAGTGTAAAATCCAGAAAGGCAGGACAGGCCATGGAGAACTGGGAGCCTTGTTATGCTGATGGGCGGGATGTAAATTGCCAACAGACACTCGGGAGAAGTGTATGGTGTTTCCTGAAACATCTAAAAAACAAAGCAACAGAGCCTAGGGCACTTCCACTTATGGTCCTATAGCTTAGGGAAATTAAAATCAAAAAGACACAGCCACCCCAAAGTTTGAAACGGCTCTGTTTACAAGAACCTCGTTTACAGTACAAGTTCAACATCGCAGAAAGTGAAAAATGGATAAAGAAGTTGTGGTATTTACTTACAAAGCAATATCACTCAGCAATGAAATCTGTGTCATCAGGCCCTTAGCAGCACAATGAGTGGATTCAGGTATGATGATTCTAACTGAAATAAGTCACACAGAAAAAGAAACATCATAAGATATCAGTAATACACGGAATGTAAACTTGGCTACACAGGAACTGAATTACAGAACAGAACAGGGTCTCAAATTTAGAAAACCAACTTATTCTTGCTTAAGGGTAAAGGTGAGTTGGGGTGCTGCATAAAACCAGAGATTGAAATGAGCACAGATAAAGTTCCTTAAGCCAAATATGGAATAGACAAGAGCTACTCCTTGCTCAACGAAATGGACTCAACACCCCATATTAAACGCCTAAGAATGTACCTGACTAGTAAGTATCTTAAAACCTATGGATTGCTATGTCTCCGAAAGAGAATCAAGGCATGTGTACAGGGGCATAAACGCAGCAGTGATAGGATTGGAGAGGTTCGGTGAGCAAATGAAGACCCTTTGAAGTCATATTGCATGGTACCCATTCCACGGGTTTCAACTACCCAGGTTTAAGGTATTCTTCCTTCAGCTAAAACATGCATGTGGAACCTAGAGTATGATCAACCATGTGATCGGGAGACGTGTTCAAATATGTCTCAGTTTTTGTACCCTGGTACTCGGGTGCAACATTCCAGACGCTTTACTAACACTCTCCCGACTTGGAGAGTCAGTCCCTTTAACCTCCTGTTTGGCCCAGTTTGCAATTTCTGCGGAAGATGAACAGGAATAGCGAGAACCAATGAGAGGCTAGCTGGAGGTGTCTGGACGGGCAAATTTAACTCTCATTTCCCACCAGGAAGAGGAATTAACCAAAGGCTCAGCGTGCCGTGCCGGAACCAGATTAGGGCCTGAAGCCATCCTGCAGTGTTGCGGCCAGCTCAAAAGAAAGCGAGTTGAAGAAAGGAGCTCAGGGGCACTGTAATTCACAAACCTGCAGAGTTATAAATGACAGCTATCGTCCAAAACTAGACTGAAGTAAGGCTGCCAAGAGGACTTGAAAGCGGGGCAGAATTGCAGGAAACCGATTTCAGGAGGTAGACTGGAATTGCATTGAAAGCATAGGAAAAGAGGCAGAACGTCCACAATGATGCACTTGGCCAAAAAGGGCGTATGCATTTTTTCCTGAATATATTCAGGAAAAAAACGCATACGCCCTTTTTGGCCAACCAAGCAAGCTTGCAAAGGAAATCTGCACTACAATGAAGTCTCACTTCCCCCCGGTCAAAAGGGCCATCTGAAAAAAGTGTAAAATCCAGAAAGGCAGGACAGGCCATGGAGAACTGGGAGCCTTGTTATGCTGATGTGCGGGATGTAAATTGCCAACAGACACTCGGGAGAAGTGTATGGTGTTTCCTGAAACATCTAAAAAACAAAGCAACAGAGCCTAGGGCACTGCCACTTATGGTCCTATAGCTTAGGGAAATTAAAATCAAAAAGACACAGCCACCCCAAAGTTTGGGACGCCTCTGTTTACAAGAACCTCGTTTACAGTACAAGTTCAACATCGCAGAAAGTGAAAAATGGATAAAGAACTTCTGGTACTTACGTACAATGCAGTATCACTCACTAATGAAATCTATGTCATCAGGCCCGTAGCAGCATAATGAGTGGATTCAGGTACGATGATTCTAACTGAAATAAGTCACACAGAAAAAGAAACATCATAAGATATCAGTAATACACGGAATGTAAAGTTGGCTACACAGGAACTGAATTACAGAACAGAACAGGGTCTCAAATTTAGAAAACCAACTTATGCTTGCTTAAGGGGAAAGGTGAGTTGGGGTGCTGCATAAAACCAGAGATTGAAATGAGCACAGATAAAGTTCCTTAAGTCAAATATGGAATAGACAAGAGCTACTCCTTGCTCAACGAAATGGACTCAACACCGCATATTAAACGCCTAAGAATGTACCTGACTAGTAAGTATCTTAAAACCTATGGATTGCTATGTCTCCGAAAGAGAATCAAGCATGTGTACAGGGGCATAAACGCAGCAGTGATAGGATTGGAGAGGTTCGGTGAGCAAATGAAGACCCTTTGAAGTCATATTGCATGGTACCCATTCCACGGGTTTCAAATACCCAGGTTTAAGGTATTCTTCCTTCAGCTAAAACATGCATGTGGAACCCAAGTATGATCAACCATGTGAACGGGAGACGTGTTCAAATATGTCTCAGTTTTCCTCCCCTGGTACTCGGGTGCAACATTCCAGACGCTTTACTAACACTCTCCCCACTTGGAGAATCAGTCCCTTTAACCTCCTGTTTGGCCCAGTTTGCAATTTCTGCGGAAGATGAACAGGAATAGCGAGAACCAATGAGAGGCTAGCTGGAGGTGTCTGGATGGGCAAATTTAACTCTCATTTCCCACCAGGAAGAGGAATTAACCAAAGGTTCAGCGTGCCGGGCCGGAACCAGATTAGGGCCTGAAGCCATCCTGCGGTGTTGCGGCCAGCTCACAAGAAAGCGAGTTGAAGAAAGGAGCTCAGGGGCACTGTAATACACAAACCTGCAGAGTTATAAATGACAGCTATCGTCCAAAAATAGACTGAAGTAAGGCTGCCAAGAGGACTTGAAAGCGGGGCAGAATTGCAGGAAACCGATTTCAGGAGGTAGACTGGAATTGCATTGAAAGCATAGGAAAAGAGGCAGAACGTCCACAATGATGCACTTGGCCAAAAAGGGCGTATGCGTTTTTTCCTGAATATATTCAGGAAAAAAACGCATACGCCCTTTTTGGCCAACCAAGCAAGCTTGCAAAGGAAATCTGCACTACAATGAAGTCTCACTTCCCCCCGGTCAAAAGGGCCATCTGAAAAAAGTGTAAAATCCAGAAAGGCAACAGGCCATTGAGAACTGGGAGCCTTGTTATGCTGATGGGCGGGATGTAAATTGCCAACAGACACTTGGGAGAAGTGTATGGTGTTTCCTGAAACATCTAAAAAACAAAGCAACAGAGCCTAGGGCACTTCCACTTATGGTCCTATGGCTTAGGGAATTTAAAATCAAAAAGACACAGCCACCCCAAAGTTTGGAACAGCTCTGTTTACAAGAACCTCGTTTACAGTACAAGTTCAACATCGCAGAAAGTGAAAAATGGATAAAGAACTTGTGGTATTTACTTACAAAGCAATATCACTCAGCAATGAAATCTGTGTCATCAGGCCCTTAGCAGCACAATGAGTGGATTCAGGTATGATGATTCTAACTGAAATAAGTCACACAGAAAAAGAAACATCATAAGATATCAGTAATACACGGAATGGAAACTTGGCTACACAGGAACTGAATTACAGAACAGAACAGGGTCTCAAATTTAGAAAAACAACTTATGCTTGCTTAAGGATAAAGGTGAGTTGGGGTGCTGCATAAAACCAGAGATTGAAATGAGCACAGATAAAGTTCCCTAAGCCAAATATGGAATAGACAAGAGCTACTCCTTGCTCAACAAAATGGACTCAACACCCCATATTAAACGCCTAAGAATGTACCTGACTAGTAAGTATCTTAAAACCTATGGATTGCTATGTCTCCGAAAGAGAATCAAGCATGTGTACAGGGGCATAAACGCAGCAGTGATAGGATTGGAGAGGTTCGGTGAGCAAATGAAGACCCTTTGAAGTCATATTGCATGGCACCCATTCCACGGGTTTCAACTACCCAGGTTTAAGGTATTCTTCCTTCAGCTAAAACATGCATGTGGAACCTAGAGTATGATCAACCATGTGATCGGGAGACGTGTTCAAATATGTCTCAGTTTTCCTCCCCTGGTACTCGGGTGCAACATTCCAGACGCTTTACTAACACTCTCCCGACTTGGAGAGTCAGTCCCTTTAACCTCCTGTTTGGCCCAGTTTGCAATTTCTGCGGAAGATGAACAGGAATAGCGAGAACCAATGAGAGACTAGCTGGAGGTGTCTGAACGGGCAAATTTAACTCTCATTTCCCACCAGGAAGAGGAATTAACCAAAGGCTCAGCATGCCGTGCCGGAACCAGATTAGGGCCTGAAGCCATCCTGCGGTGTTGCGGCCAGGTCACAAGAAAGCGAGTTGAAGAAAGGAGCTCAGGGGCACTGTAATTCACAAACCTGCAGAGTTATAAATGACAGCTATCGTCCAAAAATAGACTGAAGTAAGGCTGCCAAGAGGACTTGAATGCGGGGCAGAATTGCAGGAAACCGATTTCAGGAGGTAGACTGGAATTGCATTGAAAGCATAGGAAAAGAGGCAGAACGTCCACAATGATGCACTTGGCCAAAAAGGGCGTATGCGTTTTTTCCTGAATATATTCAGGAAAAAACGCATACGCCCTTTTTGGCCAACCAAGCAAGCTTGCAAAGGAAATCTGCACTACAATGAAGTCTCACTTCCCCCCGGTCAAAAGGGCCATCTGAAAAAAGTGTAAAATCCAGAAAGGCAACAGGCCATTGAGAACTGGGAGCCTTGTTATGCTGATGGGCGGGATGTAAATTGCCAACAGACACTTGGGAGAAGTGTATGGTGTTTCCTGAAACATCTAAAAAACAAAGCAACAGAGCCTAGGGCACTGCCACTTATGGTCCTATAGCTTAGGGAAATTAAAATCAAAAAGACACAGCCACCCCAAAGTTTGGGACGCCTCTGTTTACAAGAACCTCGTTTACAGTACAAGTTCAACATCGCAGAAAGTGAAAAATGGATAAAGAACTTGTGGTACTTACGTACAATGCAGTATCACTCAGCAATGAAATCTATGTCATCAGGCCCGTAGCAGCATAATGAGTGGATTCAGGTACGATGATTCTAACTGAAATAAGTCACACAGAAAAAGAAACATCATAAGATATCAGTAATACACGGAATGTAAACTTGGCTACACAGGAACTGAATTACAGAACAGAACAGGGTCTCAAATTTAGAAAAACAACTTATGCTTGCTTAAGGGGAAAGGTGAGTTGGGGTGCTGCATAAAACCAGAGATTGAAATGAGCACAGATAAAGTTCCTTAAGTCAAATATGGAATAGACAAGAGCTACTCCTTGCTCAACGAAATGGACTCAACACCGCATATTAAACGCCTAAGAATGTACCTGACTAGTAAGTATCTTAAAACCTATGGATTGCTATGTCTCCGAAAGAGAATCAAGCGTGTGTACAGGGGCATAAACGCAGCAGTGATAGGATTGGAGAGGTTCGGTGAGCAAATGAAGACCCTTTGAAGTCATATTGCATGGTACCCATTACACGGGTCTTAACTCTCCAGGTTTAAGGTATTCTTCCTTCAGCTAAAACATGCATGTGGAACCCAAGTATGATCAACCATGTGAACGGGAGACGTGTTCAAATATGTCTCAGTTTTCCTCCCCTGGTACTCGGGTGCAACATTCCAGACGCTTTACTAACACTCTCCCCACTTGGAGAGTCAGCGCCTTTAACCTCCTGTTTGGCCCAGTTTGCAATTTCTGCGGAAGATGAACAGGAATAGCGAGAACCAATGAGAGGCTAGCTGGAGGTGTCTGGACGGGCAAATTTAACTCTCATTTCCCACCAGGAAGAGGAATTAACCAAAGGTTCAGCATGCCGGGCCGGAACCAGATTAGGGCCTGAAGCCATCCTGCGGTGTTGCGGCCAGGTCACAAGAAAGCGAGTTGAAGAAAGGAGCTCAGGGGCACTGTAATTCACAAACCTGCAGAGTTATAAATGACAGCTATCGTCCAAAAATAGACTGAAGTAAGGCTGCCAAGAGGACTTGAAAGCGGGGCAGAATTGCAGGAAACCGATTTCAGGAGGTAGACTGGAATTGCATTGAAAGCATAGGAAAAGAGGCAGAACGTCCACAATGATGCACTTGGCCAAAAAGGGCGTATGCGTTTTTTCCTGAATATATTCAGGAAAAAACGCATACGCCCTTTTTGGCCAACCAAGCAAGCTTGCAAAGGAAATCTGCACTACAATGAAGTCTCACTTCCCCCCGGTCAAAAGGGCCATCTGAAAAAAGTGTAAAATCCAGAAAGGCAACAGGCCATAGAGAACTGGGAGCCTTGTTATGCTGATGGGCGGGATGTAAATTGCCAACAGACACTTGGGAGAAGTGTATGGTGTTTCCTGAAACATCTAAAAAACAAAGCAACAGAGCCTAGGGCACTTCCACTTATGGTCCTATAGCTTAGGGAATTTAAAATCAAAAAGACACAGCCACCCCAAAGTTTGGAACGGCTCTGTTTACAAGAACCTCGTTTACAGTACAAGTTCAACATCGCAGAAAGTGAAAAATGGATAAAGAAGTTGTGGTATTTACTTACAAAGCAATATCACTCAGCAATGAAATCTGTGTCATCAGGCCCTTAGCAGCACAATGAGTGGATTCAGGTATGATGATTCTAACTGAAATAAGTCACACAGAAAAAGAAACATCATAAGATATCAGTAATACACGGAATGGAAACTTGGCTACACAGGAACTGAATTACAGAACAGAACAGGGTCTCAAATTTAGAAAAACAACTTATGCTTGCTTAAGGGTAAAGGTGAGTTGGGGTGCTGCATAAAACCAGAGATTGAAATGAGCACAGATAAAGTTCCTTAAGCCAAATACGGAAGAGACAAGAGCTACTCCTTGCTCAACGAAATGGACTCAACACCGTATATTAAACGCCTAAGAATGTACCTGACTTGTAAGTATCTTAAAACCTATGGATTGCTATGTCTCCAAAAGAGAATCAAGCATGTGTACAGGGGCATAAACGCAGCAGTGATAGGATTGGAGAGGTTCGGTGAGCAAATGAAGACCCTTTGAAGTCATATTGCATGGTACCCATTACACGGGTCTCAACTCTCCAGGGTTAAGGTATTCTTCCTTCAGCTAAATCATGCATGTGGAACCCAAGTATGATCAACCATGTGATCGGGAGACGTGTTCAAATATGTCTCAGTTTTCGTACCCTGGTACTCGGGTGCAACATTCCAGACGCTTTACTAACACTCTCCCGACTTGGAGAGTCAGTCCCTTTAACCTCCTGTTTGGCCCAGTTTGCAATTTCTGCGGAAGATGAAGAGGAATAGCGAGAACCAATGGAGACTAGCTGGAGGTGTCTGGACGGGAAAATTTAACTCTCATTTCCCACCAGGAAGAGGAATTAACCAAAGGCTCAGCGTGCCATGCCGGAACCAGATTAGGGCCTGAAGCCATCCTGCGGTGTTGCGGCCAGGTCACAAGAAAGCGAGTTGAAGAAAGGAGCTCAGGGGCACTGTAATTCACAAACCTGCAGAGTTATAAATGACAGCTATCGTCCAAAAATAGACTGAAGTAAGGCTGCCAAGAGGACTTGAAAGCGGGGCAGAATTGCAGGAAACCGATTTCAGGAGGTAGACTGGAATTGCATTGAAAGCATAGGAAAAGAGGCAGAACGTCCACAATGATGCACTTGGCCAAAAAGGGCGTATGCGTTTTTTCCTGAATATATTCAGGAAAAAACGCATACGCCCTTTTTGGCCAACCAAGCAAGCTTGCAAAGGAAATCTGCACTACAATGAAGTCTCACTTCCCCCCGGTCAAAAGGGCCATCTGAAAAAAGTGTAAAATCCAGAAAGGCAGGACAGGCCATGGAGAACTGGGAGCCTTGTTATGCTGATGGGCGGGATGTAAATTGCCAACAGACACTCGGAAGAAGTGTATGGTGTTTCCTGAAACATCTAAAAAACAAAGCAACAGAGCCTAGGGCACTGCCACTTATGGTCCTATAGCTTAGGGAAATTAAAATCAAAAAGACACAGCCACCCCAAAGTTTGGGACGCCTCCGTTTAAAAGAACCTCGTTTACCGTACAAGTTCAATATCACAGAAAGTGAAAAATGGATAAAGAACTTGTGGTACTTACGTACAATGCAGTATCACTCAGCAATGAAATCTATGTCATCAGGCCCATAGCAGCATAATGAGTGGATTCAGGTACGATGATTCTAACTGAAATAAGTCACACAGAAAAAGAAACATCATAAGATATCACTAATACACGGAATGTAAACTTGGCTACACAGGAACTGCATTCCAAAACAGAACAGGGACTCAAATTTAGAAAACCAACTTATGCTTGCTTAAGGGGAAAGGTGAGTTGGGGAGCTGCATAAAACCAGGATTGAAATGAGCTCAGATAAAGTTCCTTAAGCCAAATATGGAATAGACAAGAGCTACTCCTTGCTCAACGAAATGGACTCAACACCCCATATTAAACGCCTAAGAATGTACCTGACTAGTAAGTATCTTAAAACCTATGGATTGCTATGTCTCCAAAAGAGAATCAAGCATGTGTACAGGGGCATAAACGCAGCAGTGATAGGATTGGAGAGGTTTGGTGAGCAAATGAAGACCCTTTGAAGTCATATTGCATGGTACCCATTCCACGGGTCTCAACTCTCCAGGTTTAAGGTATTATTCCTTCAGCTAAAACATGCATGTGGAACCCAGAGTATGATCAACCATGTGAATGGGAGACGTGTTCAAATATGTCTCAGTTTTCCTCCCCTGGTACTCGGGTGCAACATTCCAGACGCTTTACTAACACTCTCCCGACTTGGAGAGTCAGTCCCTTTAACTTCCTGTTTGGCCCAGTTTGCAATTTCTGCGGAAGATGAACAGGAATAGCGAGAACCAATGAGAGGCTAGCTGGAGGTGTCTGGACGGGCAAATTTAACTCTCATTTCCCACCAGGAAGAGGAATTAACCAAAGGCTCAGCATGCCGGGCCGGAACCAGATTAGGGCCTGAAGCCATCCTGCGGTGTTGTGGCCAGGTCACAAGAAAGCGAGTTGAAGAAAGGAGCTCAGGGGCACTGCAATTCACAAACATGCAGAGTAATAAATGACAGCTATCGTCCAAAAATAGACTGAAGTAAGGCTGCCAAGAGGACTTGAAAGCGGGGCAGAATTGCAGGAAACCGATTTCAGGAGGTAGACTGGAATTGCATTGAAAGCATAGGAAAAGAGGCAGAACGTCCACAATGATGCACTTGGCCAAAAAGGGCGTATGCGTTTTTTCCTGAATATATTCAGGAAAAAACGCATACGCCCTTTTTGGCCAACCAAGCAAGCTTGCAAAGGAAATCTGCACTACAATGAAGTCTCACTTCTCCCCGGTCAAAAGGGCCATCTGAAAAAAGTGTAAAATCCAGAAAGGCAGGACAGGCCATGGAGAACTGGGAGCCTTGTTATGCTGATGGGCGGGATGTAAATTGCCAACAGACACTCAGGAGAAGTGTATGGTGTTTCCTGAAACATCTAAAAAACAAAGCAACAGAGCCTAGGGCACTTCCGCTTATGGTACTATAGCTTAGGGAAATTAAAATAAAAAAGACACAGCCACCACAAAGTTTGGGACGCCTCCGTTTACAAGAACCTCGTTTACCGTACAAGTTCAATATCACAGAAAGTGAAAAATGGATAAAGAACTTGTGGTACTTACGTACAATGCAGTATCACTCAGCAATGAAATCTATGTCATCAGGCCCGTAGCAGCATAATGAGTGGATTAAGGTATGATGATTCTAACTGAAATAAGTCACACAGAAAAAGAAACATCATAAGATATCACTAATACACGGAATGTAAACTTGGCTACACAGGAACTGCATTCCAAAACAGAACAGGGTCTCAAATTTACAAAACCAACTTATGCTTGCTTAAGGTGAAAGGTGAGTTGGGGTGCTGCATAAAACCAGAGATTGAAATGAGCACAGATAAAGTTCCTTAAGCCAAATATGGAATAGACAAGAGCTACTCCTTGCTCAACGAAATGGACACAAAACCCATATTAAACGCCTAAGAATGCACCTGACTAGTAAGTATCTTAAAACCTATGGATTGCTATGTCTCCGAAAGAGAATCAAGCATGTGTACAGGGGCATAAACGCAGCAGTGATAGGATTGGAGAGGTTCGGTGAGCAAATGGAGACCCTTTGAAGTCATATTGCATGGTACCCATTCCACGGGTTTCAACTACCCAGGTTTAAGGTATTCTTCCTTCAGCTAAAACATGCATGTGGGACCTAGAGTATGATCAACCATGTGATCGGGAGACGTGTTCAAATATGTCTCAGTTTTCGTACCCTGGTACTCGGGTGCAACATTCCAGACGCTTTACTAACACTCTCCCCACTTGGAGAGTCAGTCCCTTTAACCTCCTGTTTGGCCCAGTTTGCAATTTCTGTGGAAGATGAACAGGAATAGCGAGAACCAATGAGAGACTAGCTGGAGGTGTCTGGATGGGCAAATTTAACTCTCATTTCCCACCAGGAAGAGGAATTAACCAAAGGCTCAGCGTGCCGTGCCAGAACCAGATTAGGGCCTGAAGCCATCCTGCGGTGTTGCGGCCAGGTCACAAGAAAGCGAGTTGAAGAAAGGAGCTCAGGGGCACTGTAATTCACAAACCTGCAGAGTTATAAATGACAGCTATCGTCCAAAAATAGACTGAAGTAAGGCTGCCAAGAGGACTTGAAAGCGGGGCAGAATTGCAGGAAACCGATTTCAGGAGGTAGACTGGAATTGCATTGAAAGCATAGGAAAAGAGGCAGAACGTCCACAATGATGCACTTGGCCAAAAAGGGCGTATGCGTTTTTTCCTGAATATATTCAGGAAAAAACGCATACGCCCTTTTTGGCCAACCAAGCAAGCTTGCAAAGGAAATCTGCACTACAATGAAGTCTCACTTCCCCCCGGTCAAAAGGGCCATCTGAAAAAAGTGTAAAATCCAGAAAGGCAGGACAGGCCATGGACAACTGGGAGCCTTGTTATGCTGATGGGCGGGATGTAAATTGCCAACAACCACTCGGGAGAAGTGTATGGTGTTTCCTGAAACATCTAAAAAACAAAGCAACAGAGCCTAGGGCACTTCTACTTATGGTCCTATAGCTTAGGGAAATTAAATTCAAAAAGACACAGCCACCCCAAAGTTTGGAACGGCTCTGTTTACAAGAACCTCGTTTACAGTACAAGTTCAACATCGCAGAAAGTGAAAAATGGATAAAGAACTTGTGGTACTTACGTACAATGCAGTATCACTCAGCAATGAAATCTATGTCATCAGGCCCGTAGCAGCATAATGAGTGGATTCAGGTACGATGATTCTAACTGAAATAAGTCACACAGAAAAAGAAACATCATAAGATATCACTAATACACGGAATGTAAACTTGGCTACACAGGAACTGAATTACACAACAGAACAGGGTCTCAAATTTAGAAAACCAACTTATGCTTGCTTAAGGGGAAAGGTGAGTTGGGGTGCTGCATAAAACCAGAGATTGAAATGAGCACAGATAAAGTTCCTTAAGCCAAATATGGAATAGACAAGAGCTACTCCTTGCTCAACGAAATGGACACAAAACCCATATTAAACGCCAAAGAATGCACCTGACTAGTAAGTATCTTAAAACCTATGGATTGCTATGTCTCCGAAAGAGAATCAAGCATGTGTACAGGGGCATAAACGCAGCAGTGATAGGATTGGAGAGGTTCGGTGAGCAAATGGAGACCCTTTGAAGTCATATTGCATGGTACCCATTCCACGGGTTTCAACTACCCAGGTTTAAGGTATTCTTCCTTCAGCTAAAACATGCATGTGGGACCTAGAGTATGATCAACCATGTGATCGGGAGACGTGTTCAAATATGTCTCAGTTTTCGTACCCTGGTACTCGGGTGCAACATTCCAGACGCTTTACTAACACTCTCCCCACTTGGAGAGTCAGTCCCTTTAACCTCCTGTTTGGCCCAGTTTGCAATTTCTGTGGAAGATGAACAGGAATAGCGAGAACCAATGAGAGACTAGCTGGAGGTGTCTGGATGGGCAAATATAACTCTCATTTCCCACCAGGAAGAGGAATTAACCAAAGGCTCAGCGTGCCGTGCCAGAACCAGATTAGGGCCTGAAGCCATCCTGCGGTGTTGCGGCCAGGTCACAAGAAAGCGAGTTGAAGAAAGGAGCTCAGGGGCACTGTAATTCACAAACCTGCAGAGTTATAAATGACAGCTATCGTCCAAAAATAGACTGAAGTAAGGCTGCCAAGAGGACTTGAAAGCGGGGCAGAATTGCAGGAAACCGATTTCAGGAGGTAGACTGGAATTGCATTGAAAGCATAGGAAAAGAGGCAGAACGTCCACAATGATGCACTTGGCCAAAAAGGGCGTATGCGTTTTTTCCTGAATATATTCAGGAAAAAACGCATACGCCCTTTTTGGCCAACCAAGCAAGCTTGCAAAGGAAATCTGCACTACAATGAAGTCTCACTTCCCCCCGGTCAAAAGGGCCATCTGAAAAAAGTGTAAAATCCAGAAAGGCAGGACAGGCCATGGAGAACTGGGAGCCTTGTTATGCTGATGGGCGGGATTTAAATTGCCAACAACCACTCGGGAGAAGTGTATGGTGTTTCCTGAAACATCTAAAAAACAAAGCAACAGAGCCTAGGGCACTTCCACTTATGGTCCTATAGCTTAGGGAAATTAAATTCAAAAAGACACAGCCACCCCAAAGTTTGGAACGGCTCTGTTTACAAGAACCTCGTTTACAGTACAAGTTCAACATCGCAGAAAGTGAAAAATGGATAAAGAACTTGTGGTACTTACGTACAATGCAGTATCACTCAGCAATGAAATCTATGTCATCAGGCCCGTAGCAGCATAATGAGTGGATTCAGGTACGATGATTCTAACTGAAATAAGTCACACAGAAAAAGAAACATCATAAGATATCACTAATACACGGAATGTAAACTTGGCTACACAGGAACTGAATTACAGAACAGAACAGGGTCTCAAATTTAGAAAACCAACTTATGCTTGCTTAAGGGGAAAGGTGAGTTGTGGTGCTGCATAAAACCAGAGATTGAAATGAGCACAGATAAAGTTCCTTAAGCCAAATATGGAATAGACAAGAGCTACTCCTTGCTCAACGAAATGGACTCAACACCGCATATTAAACGTCTAAGAATGTACCTGACTAGTAAGTATCTTAAAACCTATGGATTGCTATGTCTCCGAAAGAGAATCAAGCATGTGTACAGGGGCATAAACGCAGCAGTGATAGGATTGGAGAGGTTCGGTGAGCAAATGAAGACCCTTTGAAGTCATATTGCATGGTACCCATTCCACGGGTTTCAACTACCCAGGTTTAAGGTATTCTTCCTTCAGCTAAAACATGCATGTGGGACCTAGAGTATGATCAACCATGTGATCGGGAGACATGTTCAAATATGTCTCCGTTTTCGTACCCTGGTACTCGGGTGCAACATTCCAGACGCTTTACTAACACTCTCCCCACTTGGAGAGTCAGTCCCTTTAACCTCCTGTTTGGCCCATTTTGCAATTTCTGTGGAAGATTAACAGGAATAGCGAGAACCAATGAGAGACTAGCTGGAGGTGTCTGGATGGGCAAATTTAACTCTCATTTCCCACGAGGAAGAGGAATTAACCAAAGGCTCTGCATGCCGTGCCAGAACCAGATTAGGGCCTGAAGACATCCTGCGGTGTTGCGGCCAGGTCACAAGAAAGCGAGTTGAAGAAAGCAGCTCAGGGGCACTGTAATTCACAAACCTGCAGAGTTATAAATGACAGCTATCGTCCAAAAATAGACTGAAGTAAGGCTGCCAAGAGGACTTGAAAGCGGGGCAGAATTGCAGGAAACCGATTTCAGGAGGTAGACTGGAATTGCATTGAAAGCATAGGAAAAGAGGCAGAACGTCCACAATGATGCACTTGGCCAAAAAGGGCGTATGCGTTTTTTCCTGAATATATTCAGGAAAAAACGCATACGCCCTTTTTGGCCAACCAAGCAAGCTTGCTAAGGAAATCTGCACTACAATGAAGTCTCACTTCCCCCCGGTCAAAAGGGCCATCTGAAAAAAGTGTAAAATCCAGAAAGGCAGGACAGGCCATGGAGAACTGGGAGCCTTGTTATGCTGATGGGCGGGATGTAAATTGCCAACAACCACTCGGGAGAAGTGTATGGTGTTTCCTGAAACATCTAAAAAACAAAGCAACAGAGCCTAGGGCACTTCCACTTATGGTCCTATAGCTTAGGGAATTTAAAATCAAAAAGACACAGCCACCCCAAAGTTTCGAACGGCTCTGTTTACAAGAACCTCGTTTACAGTACAAGTTCAACATCGCAGAAAGTGAAAAATGGATAAAGAAGTTGTGGTATTTACTTACAAAGCAATATCACTCAGCAATGAAATCTGTGTCATCAGGCCCTTAGCAGCACAATGAGTGGATTCAGGTATGATGATTCTAACTGAAATAAGTCACACAGAAAAAGAAACATCATAAGATATCAGTAATACACGGAATGTAAACTTGGCTACACAGGTACTGAATTACAGAACAGAAGAGGGTCTCAAATTTAGAAAACCAACTTATGCTTGCTTAAGGGGAAAGGTGAGTTGGGGTGCTGCATAAAACCAGAGATTGAAATGAGCACAGATAAAGTTCCTTAAGCCAAATATGGAATAGACAAGAGCTACTCCTTGCTCAACGAAATGGACTCAACACCGCATATTAAACGCCTAAGAATGTACCTGACTAGTAAGTATCTTAAAACCTATGGATTGCTATGTCTCCGAAAGAGAATCAAGCATGTGTACAGGGGCATAAACGCAGCAGTGATAGGATTGGAGAGGTTCGGTGAGCAAATGAAGACCCTTTGAAGTCATATTGCATGGTACCCATTCCACGGGTTTCAAATACACAGGTTTAAGGTATTCTTCCTTCAGCTAAAACATGCATGTGGAACCCAAGTATGATCAACCATGTGATCGGGAGACGTGTTCAAATATGTCTCAGTTTTCGTACCCCGGTACTCGTGTGCAACATTCCAGACGCTTTACTAACACTCTCCCCACTTGGAGAGACAGTCCCTTTAACCTCCTGTTTGGCCCAGTTTGCAATTTCTGTGGAAGATGAACAGGAATAGCGAGAACCAATGAGAGACTAGCTGGAGATGTCTGGATGGGCAAATTTAACTCTCATTTCCCACCAGGAAGAGGAATTAACCAAAGGCTCAGCGTGCCGTGCCGGAACCAGATTAGGGCCTGAAGCCATCCTGCGGTGTTGCGGCCAGCTGAAAAGAAAGCGAGTTGAAGAAAGGAGCTCAGGGGCACTGTAATTCACAAACATGCAGAGTTATAAATGACAGCTATCGTCCAAAAATAGACTGAAGTAAGGCTGCCAAGAGGACTTGAAAGCGGGGCAGAATTGCAGGAAACCGATTTCAGGAGGTAGACTGGAATTGCATTGAAAGCATAGGAAAAGAGGCAGAACGTCCACAATGATGCACTTGGCCAAAAAGGGCGTATGCGTTTTTTCCTGAATATATTCAGGAAAAAACGCATACGCCCTTTTTGGCCAACCAAGCAAGCTTGCAAAGGGAATCTGCACTACAATAAAGTCTCACTTCCCCCCGGTCAAAAGGGCCATCTGAAAAAAGTGTAAAATCCAGAAAGGCAGGACAGGCCATGGAGAACTGGGAGCCTTGTTATGCTGAAGGGCGGGATGTAAATTGCCAACAACCACTCGGGAGAAGTGTATGGTGTTTCCTGAAACATCTAAAAAACAAAGCAACAGAGCCTAGGGCACTTCCACTTATGGTCCTATAGCTTAGGGAATTTAAAATCAAAAAGACACAGCCACCCCAAAGTTTGGAACGGCTCTGTTTACAAGAACCTCGTTTACAGTACAAGTTCAACATCGCAGAAAGTGAAAAATGGATAAAGAACTTGTGGTACTTACGTACAATGCAGTATCACTCAGCAATGAAATCTATGTCATCAGGCCCGTAGAAGCATAATGAGTGGATTCAGGTACGATGATTCTAACTGAAATAAGTCACACAGAAAAAGAAACATCATAAGATATCACTAATACACGGAATGTAAACTTGGCTACACAGGAACTGAATTACAGAACAGAACAGGGTCTCAAATTTAGAAAACCAACTTATGCTTGCTTAAGGGGAAAGGTGAGTTCGGGTGCTGCATAAAACCAGAGATTGAAATGAGCACAGATAAAGTTCCTTAAGCCAAATATGGAATAGACAAGAGCTACTCCTTGCTCAAGGAAATGGACTCAACACCGCATATTAAACGCCTAAGAATGTACCTGACTAGTAAGTATCTTAAAACCTATGGATTGCTATGTCTCCGAAAGAGAATCAAGCATGTGTACAGGGGCATAAACGCAGCAGTGATAGGATTGGAGAGGTTCGGTGAGCAAATGAAGACCCTTTGAAGTCATATTGCATGGTACCCATTCCACGGGTTTCAACTACCCAGGTTTAAGGTATTCTTCCTTCAGCTAAAACATGCATGTGGAACCTAGAGTATGATCAACCATGTCATCGGGAGACGTGTTCAAATTCGTCTCAGTTTTCGTACCCTGGTACTCGGGTGCAACATTCCAGACGCTTTACTAACACTCTCCCCACTTGGAGAGTCGGTCCCTTTAACCTCCTGTTTGGCCCAGTTTGCAATTTCTGTGGAAGATGAACAGGAATAGCGAGAACCAATGAGAGACTAGCTGGAGGTGTCTGGATGGGCAAATTTAACTCTCATTTCCCACCAGGAAGAGGAATTAACCAAAGGCTCAGCGTGCCGTGCCAGAACCAGATTAGGGCCTGAAGACATCCTGCGGTGTTGCGGCCAGGTCACAAGAAAGCGAGTTGAAGAAAGGAGCTCAGGGGCACTGTAATTCACAAACCTGCAGAGTTATAAATGACAGCTATCGTCCAAAAATAGACTGAAGTAAGGCTGCCAAGAGGACTTGAAAGCGGGGCAGAATTGCAGGAAACCGATTTCAGGAGGTAGACTGGAATTGCATTGAAAGCATAGGAAAAGAGGCAGAACGTCCACAATGATGCACTTGGCCAAAAAGGGCGTATGCGTTTTTTCCTGAATATATTCAGGAAAAAACGCATACGCCCTTTTTGGCCAACCAAGCAAGCTTGCTAAGGAAATCTGCACTACAATGAAGTCTCACTTCCCCCCGGTCAAAAGGGCCATCTGAAAAAAGTGTAAAATCCAGAAAGGCAGGACAGGCCATGGAGAACTGGGAGCCTTGTTATGCTGATGGGCGGGATGTAAATTGCCAACAACCACTCGGGAGAAGTGTATGGTGTTTCCTGAAACATCTAAAAAACAAAGCAACAGAGCCTAGGGCACTTCCACTTATGGTCCTATAGCTTAGGGAATTTAAAATCAAAAAGACACAGCCACCCCAAAGTTTCGAACGGCTCTGTTTACA
This sequence comes from Delphinus delphis, assembly GCF_949987515.2. NCBI lineage: Eukaryota > Metazoa > Chordata > Mammalia > Artiodactyla > Delphinidae > Delphinus > Delphinus delphis. The sequence goes on along the minus strand of NW_027192676.1, from coordinate 1,234,889 downwards.
AGAACCTCGTTTACAGTACAAGTTCAACATCGCAGAAAGTGAAAAATGGATAAAGAAGTTGTGGTATTTACTTACAAAGCAATATCACTCAGCAATGAAATCTGTGTCATCAGGCCCTTAGCAGCACAATGAGTGGATTCAGGTATGATGATTCTAACTGAAGTAAGTCACACAGAAAAAGAAACATCATAAGATATCAGTAATACACGGAATGTAAACTTGGCTACACAGGAACTGAATTACAGAACAGAACAGGGTCTCAAATTTAGAAAACCAACTTATGCTTGCTTAAGGGGAAAGGTGAGTTGGGGTGCTGCATAAAACCAGAGATTGAAATGAGCACAGATAAAGTTCCTTAAGCCAAATATGGAATAGACAAGAGCTACTCCTTGCTCAACGAAATGGACTCAACACCGCATATTAAACGCCTAAGAATGTACCTGACTAGTAAGTATCTTAAAACCTATGGATTGCTATGTCTCCGAAAGAGAATCAAGCATGTGTACAGGGGCATAAACGCAGCAGTGATAGGATTGGAGAGGTTCGGTGAGCAAATGAAGACCCTTTGAAGTCATATTGCATGGTACCCATTCCACGGGTTTCAACTACCCAGGTTTTAGGTATTCTTCCTTCAGCTAAAACATGCATGTGGAACCCAAGTATGATCAACCATGTGAACGGGAGACGTGTTCAAATATGTCTCAGTTTTCGTACCCTGGTACTCGGGTGCAACATTCCAGACGCTTTACTAACACTCTCCCCACTTGAAAAGTCAGCGCCTTTAACCTCCTGTTTGGCCCAGTTTGCAATTTCTGCGGAAGATGAACAGGAATAGCGAGAACCAATGAGAGGCTAGCTGGAGGTGTCTGGACGGGCAAATTCAACTCTCATTTCCCACCAGGAAGAGGAAATAACCAAAGGCTCAGCGTGCCGTGCCGGAACCAGATTAGGGCCTGAAGCCATCCTGCGGTGTTGCAGCCAGCTCAAAAGAAAGCGAGTTGAAGAAACGAGCTCAGGGGCACTGTAATTCACAAACCTGCAGAGTTATAAATGACAGCTATCGTCCAAAAATAGACTGAAGTAAGGCTGCCAAGAGGACTTGAAAGCGGGGCAGAATTGCAGGAAACCGATTTCAGGAGGTAGACTGGAATTGCATTGAAAGCATAGGAAAAGAGGCAGAACGTCCACAATGATGCACTTGGCCAAAAAGGGCGTATGCGTTTTTTCCTGAATATATTCAGGAAAAAACGCATACGCCCTTTTTGGCCAACCAAGCAAGCTTGCAAAGGAAATCTGCACTACAATGAAGTCTCACTTCCCCCCGGTCAAAAGGGCCATCTGAAAAAAGTGTAAAATCCAGAAAGGCAGGACAGGCCATGGAGAACTGGGAGCCTTGTTATGCTGAAGGGCGGGATGTAAATTGCCAACAAACACTCGGGAGAAGTGTATGGTGTTTCCTGAAACATCTAAAAAACAAAGCAACAGAGCCTAGGGCACTTCCACTTATGGTCCTATAGCTTAGGGAATTTAAAATCAAAAAGACACAGCCACCCCAAAGTTTCGAACGGCTCTGTTTACAAGAACCTCGTTTACAGTACAAGTTCAACATCGCAGAAAGTGAAAAATGGATAAAGAAGTTGTGGTATTTACTTACAAAGCAATATCACTCAGCAATGAAATCTGTGTCATCAGGCCCTTAGCAGCACAATGAGTGGATTCAGGTATGATGATTCTAACTGAAGTAAGTCACACAGAAAAAGAAACATCATAAGATATCAGTAATACACGGAATGTAAACTTGGCTACACAGGAACTGAATTACAGAACAGAACAGGGTCTCAAATTTAGAAAACCAACTTATGCTTGCTTAAGGGGAAAGGTGAGTTGGGGTGCTGCATAAAACCAGAGATTGAAATGAGCACAGATAAAGTTCCTTAAGCCAAATATGGAATAGACAAGAGCTACTCCTTGCTCAACGAAATGGACTCAACACCGCATATTAAACGCCTAAGAATGTACCTGACTAGTAAGTATCTTAAAACCTATGGATTGCTATGTCTCCGAAAGAGAATCAAGCATGTGTACAGGGGCATAAACGCAGCAGTGATAGGATTGGAGAGGTTCGGTGAGCAAATGAAGACCCTTTGAAGTCATATTGCATGGTACCCATTCCACGGGTTTCAACTACCCAGGTTTTAGGTATTCTTCCTTCAGCTAAAACATGCATGTGGAACCCAAGTATGATCAACCATGTGAATGGGAGACGTGTTCAAATATGTCTCAGTTTTCGTACCCTGGTACTCGGGTGCAACATTCCAGACGCTTTACTAACACTCTCCCCACTTGAAAAGTCAGCGCCTTTAACCTCCTGTTTGGCCCAGTTTGCAATTTCTGCGGAAGATGAACAGGAATAGCGAGAACCAATGAGAGGCTAGCTGGAGGTGTCTGGACGGGCAAATTTAACTCTCATTTCCCACCAGGAAGAGGAAATAACCAAAGGCTCAGCGTGCCGTGCCGGAACCAGATTAGGGCCTGAAGCCATCCTGCGGTGTTGCAGCCAGCTCAAAAGAAAGCGAGTTGAAGAAACGAGCTCAGGGGCACTGTAATTCACAAACCTGCAGAGTTATAAATGACAGCTATCGTCCAAAAATAGACTGAAGTAAGGCTGCCAAGAGGACTTGAAAGCGGGGCAGAATTGCAGGAAACCGATTTCAGGAGGTAGACTGGAATTGCATTGAAAGCATAGGAAAAGAGGCAGAACGTCCACAATGATGCACTTGGCCAAAAAGGGCGTATGCGTTTTTTCCTGAATATATTCAGGAAAAAACGCATACGCCCTTTTTGGCCAACCAAGCAAGCTTGCAAAGGAAATCTGCACTACAATGAAGTCTCACTTCCCCCCGGTCAAAAGGGCCATCTGAAAAAAGTGTAAAATCCAGAAAGGCAGGACAGGCCATGGAGAACTGGGAGCCTTGTTATGCTGAAGGGCGGGATGTAAATTGCCAACAAACACTCGGGAGAAGTGTATGGTGTTTCCTGAAACATCTAAAAAACAAAGCAACAGAGCCTAGGGCACTTCCACTTATGGTCCTATAGCTTAGGGAATTTAAAATCAAAAAGACACAGCCACCCCAAAGTTTCGAACGGCTCTGTTTACAAGAACCTCGTTTACAGTACAAGTTCAACATCGCAGAAAGTGAAAAATGGATAAAGAAGTTGTGGTATTTACTTACAAAGCAATATCACTCAGCAATGAAATCTGTGTCATCAGGCCCTTAGCAGCACAATGAGTGGATTCAGGTATGATGATTCTAACTGAAATAAGTCACACAGAAAAAGAAACATCATAAGATATCAGTAATACACGGAATGTAAACTTGGCTACACAGGAACTGAATTACAGAACAGAACAGGGTCTCAAATTTAGAAAACCAACTTATGCTTGCTTAAGGGGAAAGGTGAGTTGGGGTGCTGCATAAAACCAGAGATTGAAATGAGCACAGATAAAGTTCCTTAAGCCAAATATGGAATAGACAAGAGCTACTCCTTGCTCAACGAAATGGACTCAACACCGCATATTAAACGCCTAAGAATGTATCTGACTAGTAAGTATCTTAAAACCTATGGATTGCTATGTCTACGAAAGAGAATCAAGCATGTGTACAGGGGCATAAACGCAGCAGTGATAGGATTGGAGAGGTTCGGTGAGCAAATGAAGACCCTTTGAAGTCATATTGCATGGTACCCATTCCACGGGTTTCAACTACCCAGGTTTAAGGTATTCTTCCTTCAGCTAAAACATGCATGTGGAACCCAAGTATGATCAACCATGTGATCGGGAGACGTGTTCAAATATGTCTCAGTTTTCGTACCCCGGTACTCGGGTGCAACATTCCAGACGCTTTACTAACACTCTCCCCACTTGGAGAGTCAGTCCCTTTAACCTCCTGTTTGGCCCAGTTTGCAATTTCTGCGGAAGATGAACAGGAATAGCGAGAACCAATGAGAGGCTAGCTGGAGGTGTCTGGACGGGCAAATTTAACTCTCATTTCCCACCAGGAAGAGGAATTAACCAAAGGCTCAGCATGCCGGGCCGGAACCAGATTAGGGCCTGAAGCCATCCTGCGGTGTTGCGGCCAGGTCACAAGAAACCGAGTTGAAGAAAGGAGCTCAGGGGCACTGTAATTCACAAACCTGCAGAGTTATAAATGACAGCTATCGTCCAAAAATAGACTGAAGTAAGGCTGCCAAGAGGACTTGAAAGCGGGGCAGAATTGCAGGAAACCGATTTCAGGAGGTAGACTGGAATTGCATTGAAAGCATAGGAAAAGAGGCAGAACGTCCACAATGATGCACTTGGCCAAAAAGGGCGTATGCGTTTTTTCCTGAATATATTCAGGAAAAAACGCATACGCCCTTTTTGGCCAACCAAGCAAGCTTGCAAAGGAAATCTGCACTACAATGAAGTCTCACTTCCCCCCGGTCAAAAGGGCCATCTGAAAAAAGTGTAAAATCCAGAAAGGCAGGACAGGCCATGGAGAACTGGGAGCCTTGTTATGCTGATGGGCGGGATGTAAATTGCCAACAACCACTCGGGAGAAGTGTATGGTGTTTCCTGAAACATCTAAAAAACAAAGCAACAGAGCCTAGGGCACTGCCACTTATGGTCCTATAGCTTAGGGAAATTAAAATCAAAAAGACACAGCCACCCCAAAGTTTGGGACGCCTCTGTTTACAAGAACCTCGTTTACAGTACAAGTTCAACATCGCAGAAAGTGAAAAATGGATAAAGAAGTTGTGGTATTTACTTACAAAGCAATATCACTCAGCAATGAAATCTATGTCATCAGGCCCTTAGCATCACAATGAGAGGATTCAGGTATGATGATTCTAACTGAAATAAGTCACACAGAAAAAGAAACATCATAAGATATCAGTAATACACGGAATGGAAACTTGGCTACACAGGAACTGAATTACAGAACAGAACAGTGTCTCAAATTTAGAAAAACAACTTATGCTTGCTTAAGGGGAAAGGTGAGTTGGGGTGCTGCATAAAACCAGGATTGAAATGAGCAGAGATAAAGTTCCTTAAGCCAAATATGGAATAGACAAGAGCTACTCCTTGCTCAACGAAATGGACTCAAAACCACATATTAAACGCCTAAGAATGTACCTGACTAGTAAGTATCTTAAAACCTATGAATTGCTATGTCTCCAAAAGAGAATCAAGCGTGTGTACAGGGGCATAAACGCAGCAGTGATAAGATTGGAGAGGTTCGGTGAGCAAATGAAGACCCTTTGAAGTCATATTGCATGGTACCCATTACACGGGTCTCAACTCTCCAGGTTTAAGGTATTCTTCCTTCAGCTAAAACATGCATGTGGAACCCAGAGTATGATCAACCATGTGAACGGGAGACGTGTTCAAATATGTCTCAGTTTTCCTCCCCTGGTACTCGGGTGCAACATTCCAGACGCTTTACTAACACTCTCCCCACTTGGAGAGTCAGCGCCTTTAACCTCCTGTTTGGCACAGTTTGCAATTTCTGCGGAAGATGAACAGGAATAGCGAGAACCAATGAGAGGCTAGCTGGAGGTGTCTGGACGGGCAAATTTAACTCTCATTTCTCACCAGGAAGAGGAATTAACCAAAGGCTCAGCATGCCGGGCCGGAACCAGATTAGGGCCTGAAGCCATCCTGCGGTGTTGCGGCCAGCTCAAAAGAAAGCGAGTTGAAGAAAGGAGCTCAGGGGCACTGTAATTCACAAACCTGCAGAGTTATAAATGACAGCTATCGTCCAAAAATAGACTGAAGTAAGGCTGCCAAGAGGACTTGAAAGCGGGGCAGAATTGCAGGAAACCGATTTCAGGAGGTAGACTGGAATTGCATTGAAAGCATAGGAAAAGAGGCAGAACGTCCACAATGATGCACTTGGCCAAAAAGGGCGTATGCGTTTTTTCCTGAATATATTCAGGAAAAAACGCATACGCCCTTTTTGGCCAACCAAGCAAGCTTGCAAAGGAAATCTGCACTACAATGAAGTCTCACTTCCCCCCAGTCAAAAGGGCCATCTGAAAAAAGTGTAAAATCCAGAAAGGCAGGACAGGCCATGGAGAACTGGGAGCCTTGTTATGCTGATGGGCGGGATGTAAATTGCCAACAGACACTTGGGAGAAGTGTATGGTGTTTCCTGAAACATCTAAAAAACAAAGCAACAGAACCTAGGGCACTTCCACTTATGGTCCTATAGCTTAGGGAAATTAAAATCAAAAAGACACAGCCACCCCAAAGTTTGGAACGGCTCTGTTTACAAGAACCTCGTTTACAGTACAAGTTCAACATCGCAGAAAGTGAAAAATGGATAAAGAAGTTGTGGTATTTACTTACAAAGCAATATCACTCAGCAATGAAATCTGTGTCATCAGGCCCTTAGCAGCACAATGAGTGGATTCAGGTATGATGATTCTAACTGAAGTAAGTCACACAGAAAAAGAAACATCATAAGATATCACTAATACACGGAATGTAAACTTGGCTACACAGGAACTGAATTACAGAACAGAACAGGGTCTCAAACTTAGAAAACCAACTTATGCTTGCTTAAGGGGAAAGGTGAGTTGGGGTGCTGCATAAAACCGGAGATTGAAATGAGCACAGATAAAGTTCCTTAAGTCAAATATGGAATAGACAAGAGCTACTCCTTGCTCAACGGAATGGACTCAACACCGCATATTAAATGCCTAAGAATGTACCTGACTAGTAAGTATCTTAAAACCTATGGATTGCTATGACTCCGAAAGAGAATCAAGCATGTGTACAGGGGCATAAACGCAGCAGTGATAGGATTGGAGAGGTTCGGTGAGCAAATGAAGACCCTTTGAAGTCATATTGCATGGTACCCATTACACGGGTCTTAACTCTCCAGGTTTAAGGTATTCTTCCTTCAGCTAAAACATGCATGTGGAACCCAAGTTTGATCAACCATGTGAACGGGAGACGTGTTCAAATATGTCTCAGTTTTCCTCCCCTGGTACTCGGGTGCAACATTCCAGACGCTTTACTAACACTCTCCCCACTTGGAGAGTCAGCGCCTTTAACCTCCTGTTTGGCCCAGTTTGCAATTTCTGCGGAAGATGAACAGGAATAGTGAGAACCAATGAGAGACTAGCTGGAGGTGTCTGGACGGGCAAATTTAACTCTCATTTCCCACCAGGAAGAGGAAATAACCAAAGGCTCAGCGTGCCGTGCCGGAACCAGATTAGGGACTGAAGCCATCCTGCGGTGTTGCGGCCAGGTCACAAGAAAGCGAGTTGAAGAAAGGAGCTCAGGGGCACTCTAATTCACACACCTGCAGAGTTATAAATGACAGCTATCGTCCAAAAATAGACTGAAGTAAGGCTGCCAAGAGGACTTGAAAGCGGGGCAGAATTGCAGGAAACCGATTTCAGGAGGTAGACTGGAATTGCATTGAAAGCATAGGAAAAGAGGCAGAACGTCCACAATGATGCACTTGGCCAAAAAGGGCATATGCGTTTTTTCCTGAATATATTCAGGAAAAAACGCATATGCCCTTTTTGGCCAACCAAGCAAGCTTGCAAAGGAAATCTGCACTACAATGAAGTCTCACTTCCCCCCGGTCAAAAGGGCCATCTGAAAAAAGTGTAAAATCCAGAAAGGCAACAGGCCATTGAGAACTGGGAGCCTTGTTATGCTGATGGGCGGGATGTAAATTGCCAACAGACACTTGGGAGAAGTGTATGGTGTTTCCTGAAACATCTAAAAAACAAAGCAACAGAGCCTAGGGCACTTCCACTTATGTTCCTATAGATTAGGGAAATTAAAATCAAAAAGACACAGCCACCCCAAAGTTTGGAACGGCTCTGTTTACAAGAACCTCGTTTACAGTACAAGTTCAACATCGCAGAAAGTGAAAAATGGATAAAGAAGTTGTGGTATTCACTTACAAAGCAATATCACTCAGCAATGAAATCTATGTCATCAGGCCCTTAGCAGCACAATGAGTGGATTCAGGTATGATGATGCTAACTGAAATAAGTCACACAGAAAAAGAAACATCATAAGATATCAGTAATACACGGAATGGAAACTTGGCTACACAGGAACTGAATTACAGAACAGAACAGTGTCTCAAATTTAGAAAAACAACTTATGCTTGCTTAAGGGGAAAGGTGAGTTGGGGTGCTGCATAAAACCAGGATTGAAATGAGCAGAGATAAAGTTCCTTAAGCCAAATATGGAATAGACAAGAGCTACTCCTTGCTCAACGAAATGGACTCAAAACCACATATTAAACGCCTAAGAATGTACCTGACTAGTAAGTATCTTAAAACCTATGAATTGCTATGTCTCCAAAAGAGAATCAAGCGTGTGTACAGGGGCATAAACGCAGCAGTGATAGGATTGGAGAGGTTCGGTGAGCAAATGAAGACCCTTTGAAGTCATATTGCATGGTACCCATTACACGGGTCTCAACTCTCCAGGTTTAAGGTATTCTTCCTTCAGCTAAAACATGCATGTGGAACCCAGAGTATGATCAACCATGTGAACGGGAGACGTGTTCAAATATGTCTCAGTTTTCCTCCCCTGGTACTCGGGTGCAACATTCCAGACGCTTTACTAACACTCTCCCCACTTGGAGAGTCAGCGCCTTTAACCTCCTGTTTGGCACAGTTTGCAATTTCTGCGGAAGATGAACAGGAATAGCGAGAACCAATGAGAGGCTAGCTGGAGGTGTCTGGACGGGCAAATTTAACTCTCATTTCTCACCAGGAAGAGGAATTAACCAAAGGCTCAGCATGCCGGGCCGGAACCAGATTAGGGCCTGAAGCCATCCTGCGGTGTTGCGGCCAGCTCAAAAGAAAGCGAGTTGAAGAAAGGAGCTCAGGGGCACTGTAATTCACAAACCTGCAGAGTTATAAATGACAGCTATCGTCCAAAAATAGACTGAAGTAAGGCTGCCAAGAGGACTTGAAAGCGGGGCAGAATTGCAGGAAACCGATTTCAGGAGGTAGACTGGAATTGCATTGAAAGCATAGGAAAAGAGGCAGAACGTCCACAATGATGCACTTGGCCAAAAAGGGCGTATGCGTTTTTTCCTGAATATATTCAGGAAAAAACGCATACGCCCTTTTTGGCCAACCAAGCAAGCTTGCAAAGGAAATCTGCACTACAATGAAGTCTCACTTCCCCCTGGTCAAAAGGGCCATCTGAAAAAAGTGTAAAATCCAGAAAGGCAGGACAGGCCATGGAGAACTGGGAGCCTTCTTATGCTGATGGGCGGGATGTAAATTGCCAACAGACACTCGGGAGAAGTGTATGGTGTTTCCTGAAACATCTAAAAAACAAAGCAACAGAGCCTAGGGCACTTCCACTTATGGTCCTATAGCTTAGGGAAATTAAAATCAAAAAGACACAGCCACCCCAAAGTTTGGGACGCCTCTGTTTACAAGAACCTCGTTTACCGTACAAGTTCAATATCACAGAAAGTGAAAAATGGATAAAGAACTTGTGGTACTTACGTACAATGCAGTATCACTCAGCAATGAAATCTATGTCATCAGGCCCGTAGCAGCATAATGAGTGGATTCAGGTACGATGATTCTAACTGAAATAAGTCACACAGAAAAAGAAACATCATAAGATATCACTAATACACGGAATGTAAACTTGGCTACACAGGAACTGCATTCCAAAACAGAACAGGGTCTCAAATTTAGAAAACCAACTTATGCTTGCTTAAGGGGAAAGGTGAGTTGTGATGCTGCATAAAACCAGAGATTGAAATGAGCACAGATAAAGTTCCTTAAGCCAAATATGGAATAGACAAGAGCTACTCCTTGCTCAACGAAATGGACTCAACACCCCATATTAAATGCCTAGGAATGTACCTGACTAGTAAGTATCTTAAAACCTATGGATTTCTATGTCTCCAAAAGAGAATCAAGCGTGTGTACAGGGGCATAAACGCAGCAGTGATAGGATTGGAGAGGTTCGGTGAGCAAATGAAGACCCTTTGAAGTCATATTGCATGGTACCCATTACACGGGTCTTAACTCTCCAGTTTTAAGGTATTTTTCCTTCAGCTAAAACATGCATGTGGAACCCAGAGTATGATCAACCGTGTGAACGGGAGACGTGTTCAAATATGTCTCAGTTTTCCTCCCCTGGTACTCGGGTGCAACATTCCAGACGCTTTACTAACACTATCCCCACTTGGAGAGTCAGCGCCTTTAACCTCCTGTTTGGCCCAGTTTGCAATTTCTGCGGAAGATGAACAGGAATAGCGAGAACCAATGAGAGACTAGCTGGAGGTGTCTGGACGGGCAAATTTAACTCTCATTTCCCACCAGGAAGAGGAATTAACCAAAGGCTCAGCGTGCCGTGCCGGAACCAGATTAGGGCCTGAAGCCATCCTGCGGAGTTGCGGCCAGCTCACAAGAAAGTGAGTTGAAGAAAGGAGCTCAGGGGCACTGTAATTCACAAACCTGCAGAGTTATAAATGACAGCTATCGTCCAAAAATAGACTGAAGTAAGGCTGCCAAGAGGACTTGAAAGCGGGGCAGAATTGCAGGAAACCGATTTCAGGAGGTAGACTGGAATTGCATTGAAAGCATAGGAAAAGAGGCAGAACGTCCACAATGATGCACTTGGCCAAAAAGGGCGTATGCGTTTTTTCCTGAATATATTCAGGAAAAAATGCATACGCACTTTTTGGCCAACCAAGCAAGCTTGCAAAGGAAATCTGCACTACAATGAAGTCTCACTTCCCCCTGGTCAAAAGGGCCATCTGAAAAAAGTGTAAAATCCAGAAAGGCAGGACAGGCCATGGAGAACTGGGAGCCTTGTTATGCTGATGGGCGGGATGTAAATTGCCAACAACCACTAGGGAGAAGTGTATGGTGTTTCCTGAAACATCTAAAAAACAAAGCAACAGAGCCTAGGGCACTTCCACTTATGGTCCTATAGCTTAGGGAAATTAAAATCAAAAAGACACAGCCACCCCAAAGTTTGGAACGGCTCTGTTTACAAGAACCTCGTTTTCAGTACAAGTTCAACAGCTCAGAAAGTGAAAAATGGATAAAGAAGTTGCGGTATTTACTTACAAAGCAATATCACTCAGCAATGAAATCTATCTCACCAGGCCCTTAGCAGCACAATGACTGTATTCAGGTATGATAATTCTAACTGAAATAAGTCACACAGAAAAAGAAACATCATAAGATATCAGTAATACACGGAATGTAAACTTGGCTACACAGGAACTGAATTACAGAACAGAACAGGGTCTCAAATTTAGAAAACCAACTTATGCTTGCTTAAGGGGAAAGGTGAGTTGGGGTGCTGCATAAAACCAGAGATTGAAATGAGCACAGATAAAGTTCCTTAAGCCAAATATGGAATAGACAAGAGCTACTCCTTGCTCAACGAAATGGACTCAATACCGCATATTAAACACCTAAGAATGTACCTGACTAGTAAGTATCTTAAAACCTATGGATTGCTATGTCTCCGAAACAGAATCAAGCATGTGTACAGGGGCATAAACGCAGCAGTGATAGGATTGGAGAGGTTCGGTAAGCAAATGAAGACCCTTTGAAGTCATATTGCATGGTACCCATTCCACGGGTTTCAACTACCCAGGTTTTAGGTATTCTTCCTTCAGCTAAAACATGCATGTGGAACCCAAGTATGATCAACCATGTGAACGGGAGACGTGTTCAAATATGTCTCAGTTTTCCTCCCCTGGTACTCGGGTGCAACATTCCAGACGCTTTACTAACACTCTCCCCACTTGGAAAGTTAGCGCCTTTAACCTCCTGTTTGGCCCAGTTTGCAATTTCTGTGGAAGATGAACAGGAATAGCGAGAACCAATGAGAGGCTAGCTGGAGGTGTCTGGACGGGCAAATTTAACTCTCATTTCCCACCAGGAAGAGGAAATAACCAAAGGCTCAGCGTGCCGTGCCGGAACCAGATTAGGGCCTGAAGCCATCCTGCGGTGTTGCGGCCAGCTCAAAAGAAAGCGAGTTGAAGAAAGGAGCTCAGGGGCACTGTAATTCACAAACCTGCAGAGTTATAAATGACAGCTATCGTCCAAAAATAGACTGAAGTAAGGCTGCCAAGAGGACTTGAAAGCGGGGCAGAATTGCAGGAAACCGATTTCAGGAGGTAGCCTGGAATTGCATTGAAAGCATAGGAAAAGAGGCAGAACGTCCACAATGATGCACTTGGCCAAAAAGGGCGTATGCGTTTTTTCCTGAATATATTCAGGAAAAAACGCATACGCCCTTTTTGGCCAACCAAGCAAGCTTGCAAAGGAAATCTGCACTATAATGAAGTCTCACTTCCCCCCGGTCAAAAGGGCCATCTGAAAAAAGTGTAAAATCCAGAAAGGCAGGACAGGCCATGGAGAACTGGGAGCCTTGTTATGCTGAAGGGCGGGATGTAAATTGCCAACAAACACTCGGGAGAAGTGTATGGTGTTTCCTGAAACATCTAAAAAACAAAGCAACAGAGCCTAGGGCACTTCCACTTATGGTCCTATAGCTTAGGGAATTTAAAATCAAAAAGACACAGCCACCCCAAAGTTGCGAACGGCTCTGTTTACAAGAACCTCGTTTACAGTACAAGTTCAACATCGCAGAAAGTGAAAAATGGATAAAGAACTTGTGGTACTTACGTACAATGCAGTATCACTCAGCAATGAAATCTATGTCATCAGGCCCTTAGCAGCATAATGAGTGCATTCAGGTACGATGATTCTAACTGAAATAAGTCACACAGAAAAAGAAACATCATAAGATATCAGTAATACACGGAATGTAAACTTGGCTACACAGGAACTGAATTACAGAACAGAACAGGGTCTCAAATTTAGAAAACCAACTTATGCTTGCTTAAGGGGAAAGGTGAGTTGGGGTGCTGCATAAAACCAGAGATTGAAATGAGCACAGATAAAGTTCCTTAAGCCAAATATGGAATAGACAAGAGCTACTCCTTGCTCAACGAAATGGACTCAACACTGCATATTAAACGCCTAAGAATGTACCTGACTAGTAAGTATCTTAAAACCTATGGATTGCTATGTCTCCGAAAGAGAATCAAGCGTGTGTACAGGGGCATAAACGAAGCAGTGATAGGATTGGAGAGGTTCGGTGAGCAAATGAAGACCCTTTGAAGTCATATTGCATGGTACCCATTCCACGGGTTTCAACTACCCAGGTTTAAGGTATTCTTCCTTCAGCTAAAACATGCATGTGGAACCCAGGTATGATCAACCATGTGAACGGGAGACGTGTTCAAATATGTCTCAGTTTTCGTACCCTGGTACTCGGGTGCAACATTCCAGACGCTTTACTAACACTCTCCCCACTTGGAAAGTCAGCGCCTTTAACCTCCTGTTTGGCCCAGTTTGCAATTTCTGCGGAAGATGAACAGGAATAGCGAGAACCAATGAGAGACTAGCTGGAGGTGTCTGAACGGGCAAATTTAACTCTCATTTCCCACCAGGAAGAGGAAATAACCAAAGGCTCAGCATGCCGTGCCGGAACCAGATTAGGGCCTGAAGCCATCCTGCGGTGTTGCGGCCAGGTCACAAGAAAGCGAGTTGAAGAAAGGAGCTCAGGGGCACTGTAATTCACAAACCTGCAGAGTTATAAATGACAGCTATCGTCCAAAAATAGACTGAAGTAAGGCTGCCAAGAGGACTTGAAAGCGGGGCAGAATTGCAGGAAACCGATTTCAGGAGGTAGACTCAAATTGCATTGAAAGCATAGGAAAAGAGGCAGAACGTCCACAATGATGCACTTGGCCAAAAAGGGCGTATGCGTTTTTTCCTGAATATATTCAGGAAAAAACGCATACGCCCTTTTTGGCCAACCAAGCAAGCTTGCAAAGGAAATCTGCACCACAATGAAGTCTCACTTCCCCCCGGTCAAAAGGGCCATCTGAAAAAAGTGTAAAATCCAGAAAGGCAGGACAGGCCATGGAGAACTGGGAGCCTTGTTATGCTGATGGGCGGGATGTAAATTGCCAACAACCACTCAGGAGAAGTGTATGGTGTTTCCTGAAACATCTAAAAAACAAAGCAACAGAGCCTAGGGCACTTCCACTTATGGTCCTATAGCTTAGGGAAATTAAAATCAAAAAGACACAGCCACCCCAAAGTTTGGAACGGCTCTGTTTACAAGAACCTCGTTTACAGTACAAGTTCAACATCGCAGAAAGTGAAAAATGGATAAAGAACTTGTGGTACTTACGTACAATGCAGTATCACTCAGCAATGAAATCTATGTCATCAGGCCCGTAGCAGCATAATGAGTGGATTCAGGTACGATGATTCTAACTGAAATAAGTCACACAGAAAAAGAAACATCATAAGATATCACTAATACACGGAATGTAAACTTGGCTATACAGGAACTGAATTACAGAACAGAACAGGGTCTCAAATTTAGAAAACCAACTTATGCTTGCTTAAGGGGAAAGGTGAGTTGGGGTGCTGCATAAAACCAGAGATTGAAATGAGCACAGATAAAGTTCCTTAAGCCAAATATGGAATAGACAAGAGCTACTCCTTGCTCAACGAAATGGACTCAACACCGCATATTAAATGCCTAAGAATGTACCTGACTAGTAAGTATCTTAAAACCTATGGATTGCTATGTCTCCGAAAGAGAATCAAGCATGTGTACAGGGGCATAAACGCAGCAGTGATAGGATTGGAGAGGTTCGGTGAGCAAATGAAGACCCTTTGAAGTCATATTGCATGGTACCCATTCCACGGGTTTCAACTACCCAGGTTTAAGGTATTCTTCCTTCAGCTAATACATGCATGTGGAACCTAGAGTATGATCAACCATGTGATCGGTAGACGTGTTCAAATATGTCTCAGTTTTCGTACCCTGGTACTCGGGTGCAACATTCCAGATGCTTTACTAACACTCTCCCCACTTGGAGAGTCAGTCCCTTTAACCTCCTGTTTGGCCCAGTTTGCAATTTCTGTGGAAGATTAACAGGAATAGCGAGAACCAATGAGAGACTAGCTGGAGGTGTCTGGATGGGCAAATTTAACTCTCATTTCCCACCAGGAAGAGGAATTAACCAAAGGCTCAGCGTGCCGTGCCAGAAACAGATTAGGGCCTGAAGACATCTTGCGGTGTTGCGGCAAGGTCACAAGAAAGCGAGTTGAAGAAAGGAGCTCAGGGGCACTGTAATTCACAAACCTGCAGAGTTATAAATGACAGCTATCGTCCAAAAATAGACTGAAGTAAGGCTGCCAAGAGGACTTGAAAGCGGGGCAGAATTGCAGGAAACCGATTTCAGGAGGTAGACTGGAATTGCATTGAAAGCATAGGAAAAGAGGCAGAACGTCCACAATGATGCACTTGGCCAAAAAGGGCGTATGCGTTTTTTCCTGAATATATTCAGGAAAAAACGCATACGCCCTTTTTGGCCAACCAAGCAAGCTTGCAAAGGAAATCTGCACTACAATGAAGTCTCACTTCCCCCCGGTCAAAAGGGCCATCTGAAAAAAGTTAAAATCCAGAAAGGCAGGACAGGCCATGGAGAACTGGGAGCCTTGTTATGCTGATGGGCGGGATGTAAATTGCCAACAACCACTCGGGAGAAGTGTATGGTGTTTCCTGAAACATCTAAAAAACAAAGCAACAGAGCCTAGGCCACTTCCACTTATGGTCCTATAGCTTAGGGAATTTAAAATCAAAAAGACACAGCCACCCCAAAGTGTGGAACGGCTCTGTTTACAAGAACCTCGTTTAAGGTACAAGTTCAACATCGCAGAAATTGAAAAATGGATAAAGAAGTTGTGGTATTTACTTACAAAGCAATATCACTCAGCAATGAAATCTGTGTCATCAGGCCCTTAGCAGCACAATGAGTGGATTCAGGTATGATGATTCTAACTGAAATAAGTCACACAGAAAAAGAAACATCATAAGATATCAGTAATACACGGAATGTAAACTTGGCTACACAGGAACTGAATTACAGAACAGAACAGGGTCTCAAATTTAGAAAACCAACTTATGCTTGCTTAAGGGGAAAGGTGAGTTGGGGTGCTGCATAAAACCAGAGATTGAAATGAGCACAGATAAAGTTCCTTAAGCCAAATATGGAATAGACAAGAGCTACTCCTTGCTCAACGAAATGGACTCAACACCGCATATTAAACGCCTAAGAATGTACCTGACTAGTAAGTATCTTAAAACCTATGGATTGCTATGTCTCCGAAAGAGAATCAAGCATGTGTACAGGGGCATAAACTCAGCAGTGATAGGATTGGAGAGGTTCGGTGAGCAAATGAAGACCCTTTGAAGTCATATTGCATGGTACCCATTCCACGGGTTTCAACTACCCAGGTTTAAAGTATTCTTCCTTCAGCTAAAACATGCATGTGGAACCCAAGTATGATCAACCATGTGAACGGGAGACGTGTTCAAATATGTCTCAGTTTTCCTCCCCTGGTACTCGGGTGCAACATTCCAGACGCTTTACTAACACTCTCCCCACTTGGAAAGTCAGCGCCTTTAACCTCCTGTTTGGCCCAGTTTGCAATTTCTGTGGAAGATGAACAGGAATAGCGAGAACCAATGAGAGGCTAGCTGGAGGTGTCTGGACGGGCAAATTTAACTCTCATTTCCCACCAGGAAGAGGAAATAACCAAAGGCTCAGCGTGCCGTGCCGGAACCAGATTAGGGCCTGAAGACATCCTGCGGTGTTGCGGCCAGGTCACAAGAAAGCGAGTTGAAGAAAGGAGCTCAGGGGCACTGTAATTCACAAACCTGCAGAGTTATAAATGACAGCTATCGTCCAAAAATAGACTGAAGTAAGGCTGCAAAGAGGACTTGAAAGCGGGGCAGAATTGCAGGAAACCGATTTCAGGAGGTAGACTGGAATTGCATTGAAAGCATAGGAAAAGAGGCAGAACGTCCACAATGATGCACTTGGCCAAAAAGGGCGTATGCGTTTTTTCCTGAATATATTCAGGAAAAAACGCATACGCCCTTTTTGGCCAACCAAGCAAGCTTGCAAAGGAAATCTGCACTACGATGAAGTCTCACTTCCCCCCGGTCAAAAGGGCCATCTGAAAAAAGTGTAAAATCCAGAAAGGCAGGACAGTCCATGGAGAACTGGGAGCCTTGTTATGCTGAAGGGCGGGATGTAAATTGCCAACAAACACTCGGGAGAAGTGTATGGTGTTTCCTGAAACATCTAAAAAACAAAGCAACAGAGCCTAGGGCACTTCCACTTATGGTCCTATAGCTTAGGGAATTTAAAATCAAAAAGACACAGCCACCCCAAAGTTTGGAACGGCTCTGTTTACAAGAACCTCGTTTACAGTACAAGTTCAACATCGCAGAAAGTGAAAAATGGATAAAGAACTTGTGGTACTTACGTACAATGCAGTATCACTCAGCAATGAAATCTATGTCATCAGGCCCTTAGCAGCATAATGAGTGGATTCAGGTACGATGATTCTAACTGAAATAAGTCACACAGAAAAAGAAACATCATAAGATATCAGTAATACACGGAATGTAAACTTGGCTACACAGGAACTGAATTACAGAACAGAACAGGGTCTCAAATTTAGAAAACCAACTTATGCTTGCTTAAGGGGAAAGGTGAGTTGGGGTGCTGCATAAAACCAGAGATTGAAATGAGCACAGATAAAGTTCCTTAAGCCAAATATGGAATAGACAAGAGCTACTCCTTGCTCAACGAAATGGACTCAACACCGCATATTAAACGCCTAAGAATGTACCTGACTAGTAAGTATCTTAAAACCTATGGATTGCTATGTCTCCGAAAGAGAATCAAGCATGTGTACAGGGGCATAAACGCAGCAGTGATAGGATTGGAGAGGTTCGGTGAGCAAATGAAGACCCTTTGAAGTCATATTGCATGGTACCCATTCCACGGGTTTCAACTACCCAGGTTAAAGGTATTCTTCCTTCAGCTAAAACATGCATGTGGAACCCAAGTATGATCAACCATGTGAACGGGAGACGTGTTCAAATATGTCTCAGTTTTCCTCCCCTGGTACTCGGGTGCAACATTCCAGACGCTTTACTAACACTCTCCCCACTTGGAAAGTCAGCGCCTTTAACCTCCTGTTTGGCCCAGTTTGCAATTTCTGCGGAAGATGAACAGGAATAGCGAGAACCAATGAGAGGCTAGCTGGAGGTGTCTGGACGGGCAAATTTAACTCTCATTTCCCACCAGGAAGAGGAAATAACCAAAGGCTCAGCGTGCCGTGCCGGAACCAGATTAGGGCCTGAAGACATCCTGCGGTGTTGCGGCCAGGTCACAAGAAAGCGAGTTGAAGAAAGGAGCTCAGGGGCACTGTAATTCACAAACCTGCAGAGTTATAAATGACAGCTATCGTCCAAAAATAGACTGAAGTAAGGCTGCAAAGAGGACTTGAAAGCGGGGCAGAATTGCAGGAAACCGATTTCAGGAGGTAGACTGGAATTGCATTGAAAGCATAGGAAAAGAGGCAGAACGTCCACAATGATGCACTTGGCCAAAAAGGGCGTATGCGTTTTTTCCTGAATATATTCAGGAAAAAACGCATACGCCCTTTTTGGCCAACCAAGCAAGCTTGCAAAGGAAATCTGCACTACGATGAAGTCTCACTTCCCCCCGGTCAAAAGGGCCATCTGAAAAAAGTGTAAAATCCAGAAAGGCAGGACAGGCCATGGAGAACTGGGAGCCTTGTTATGCTGAAGGGCGGGATGTAAATTACCAACAAACACTCGGGAGAAGTGTATGGTGTTTCCTGAAACATCTAAAAAACAAAGCAACAGAGCCTAGGGCACTTCCACTTATGGTCCTATAGCTTAGGGAATTTAAAATCAAAAAGACACAGCCACCCCAAAGTTTGGAACGGCTCTGTTTACAAGAACCTCGTTTACAATACAAGTTCAACATCACAGAAAGTGAAAAATGGATAAAGAACTTGTGGTACTTACGTACAATGCAGTATCACTCAGCAATGAAATCTATGTCATCAGGCCCTTAGCAGCATAATGAGTGGATTCAGGTACGATGATTCTAACTGAAATAAGTCACACAGAAAAAGAAACATCATAAGATATCAGTAATACACGGAATGTAAACTTGGCTACACAGGAACTGAATTACAGAACAGAACAGGGTCTCAAATTTAGAAAACCAACTTATGCTTGCTTAAGGGGAAAGGTGAGTTGGGGTGCTGCATAAAACCAGAGATTGAAATGAGCACAGATAAAGTTCCTTAAGCCAAATATGGAATAGACAAGAGCTACTCCTTGCTCAACGAAATGGACTCAACACCACATATTAAACGCCTAAGAATGTACCTGACTAGTAAGTATCTTAAAACCTATGGATTGCTATGTCTCCGAAAGAGAATCAAGCATGTGTACAGGGGCATAAACGCAGCAGTGATAGGATTGGAGAGGTTCGGTGAGCAAATGAAGACCCTTTGAAGTCATATTGCATGGTACCCATTCCACGGGTTTCAACTACCCAGGTTTAAGGTATTCTTCCTTCAGCTAAAACATGCATGTGGAACCCAGGTATGATCAACCATGTGAACGGGAGACGTGTTCAAATATGTCTCAGTTTTCGTACCCTGGTACTCGGGTGCAACATTCCAGACGCTTTACTAACACTCTCCCCACTTGGAAAGTCAGCGCCTTTAACCTCCTGTTTGGCCCAGTTTGCAATTTCTGCGGAAGATGAACAGGAATAGCGAGAACCAATGAGAGACTAGCTGGAGGTGTCTGAACGGGCAAATTTAACTCTCATTTCCCACCAGGAAGAGGAAATAACCAAAGGCTCAGCATGCCGTGCCGGAACCAGATTAGGGCCTGAAGCCATCCTGCGGTGTTGCGGCCAGCTCACAAGAAAGCGAGTTGAAGAAAGGAGCTCAGGGGCACTGTAATTCACAAACCTGCAGAGTTATAAATGACAGCTATCGTCCAAAAATAGACTGAAGTAAGGCTGCCAAGAGGACTTGAAAGCGGGGCAGAATTGCAGGAAACCGATTTCAGGAGGTAGACTCAAATTGCATTGAAAGCATAGGAAAAGAGGCAGAACGTCCACAATGATGCACTTGGCCAAAAAGGGCGTATGCGTTTTTTCCTGAATATATTCAGGAAAAAACGCATACGCCCTTTTTGGCCAACCAAGCAAGCTTGCAAAGGAAATCTGCACTACAATGAAGTCTCACTTCCCCCCGGTCAAAAGGGCCATCTGAAAAAAGTGTAAAATCCAGAAAGGCAGGACAGGCCATGGAGAACTGGGAGCCTTGTTATGCTGATGGGCGAGATGTAAATTGCCAACAACCACTCGGGAGAAGTGTATGGTGTTTCCTGAAACATCTAAAAAACAAAGCAACAGAGCCTAGGGCACTTCCACTTATGGTCCTATAGCTTAGGGAATTTAAAATCAAAAAGACACAGCCACCCCAAAGTTTGGAACGGCTCTGTTTACAAGAACCTCGTTTACAGTACAAGTTCAACATCGCAGAAAGTGAAAAATGGATAAAGAACTTGTGGTACTTTCGTACAATGCAGTATCACTCAGCAATGAAATCTATGTCATCAGGCCCGTAGCAGCATAATGAGTGGATTCAGGTACGATGATTCTAACTGAAATAAGTCACACAGAAAAAGAAACATCATAAGATATCACTAATACACGGAATGTAAACTTGGCTATACAGGAACTGAATTACAGAACAGAACAGGGTCTCAAATTTAGAAAACCAACTTATGCTTGCTTAAGGGGAAAGGTGAGTTGGGGTGCTGCATAAAAGCAGAGATTGAAATGAGCACAGATAAAGTTCCTTAAGCCAAATATGGAATAGACAAGAGCTACTCCTTGCTCAACGAAATGGACTCAACACCGCATATTAAATGCCTAAGAATGTACCTGACTAGTAAGTATCTTAAAACCTATGGATTGCTATGTCTCCGAAAGAGAATCAAGCATGTGTACAGGGGCATAAACGCAGCAGTGATAGGATTGGAGAGGTTCGGTGAGCAAATGAAGACCCTTTGAAGTCATATTGCATGGTACCCATTCCACGGGTTTCAACTACCCAGGTTTAAGGTATTCTTCCTTTAGCTAAAACATGCATGTGGAACCTAGAGTATGATCAACCATGTGATCGGGAGACGTGTTCAAATATGTCTCAGTTTTCGTACCCTGGTACTCAGGTGCAACATTCCAGACGCTTTACTAACACTCTCCCCACTTGGAGAGTCAGTCCCTTTAACCTCCTGTTTGGCCCAGTTTGCAATTTCTGTGGAAGAAGAACAGGAATAGCGAGAACCAATGAGAGACTAGCTGGAGGTGTCTGGATGGGCAAATTTAACTCTCATTTCCCACCAGGAAGAGGAATTAACCAAAGGCTCAGCGTGCCGTGCCAGAAACAGATTAGGGCCTGAAGACATCCTGCGGTGTTGCGGCAAGGTCACAAGAAAGCGAGTTGAAGAAAGGAGCTCAGGGGCACTGTAATTCACAAACCTGCAGAGTTATAAATGACAGCTATCGTCCAAAAATAGACTGAAGTAAGGCTGCCAAGAGGACTTGAAAGCGGAGCAGAATTGCAGGAAACCGATTTCAGGAGGTAGACTGGAATTGCATTGAAAGCATAGGAAAAGAGGCAGAACGTCCACAATGATGCACTTGGCCAAAAAGGGCGTATGCGTTTTTTCCTGAATATATTCAGGAAAAAACGCATACGCCCTTTTTGGCCAACCAAGCAAGCTTGCAAAGGAAATCTGCACTACAATGAAGTCTCACTTCCCCCCGGTCAAAAGGGCCATCTGAAAAAAGTTAAAATCCAGAAAGGCAGGACAGGCCATGGAGAACTGGGAGCCTTGTTATGCTGATGGGCGGGATGTAAATTGCCAACAACCACTCGGGAGAAGTGTATGGTGTTTCCTGAAACATCTAAAAAACAAAGCAACAGAACCTAGGGCACTTCCACTTATGGTCCTATAGCTTAGGGAATTTAAAATCAAAAAGACACAGCCACCCCAAAGTGTGGAACGGCTCTGTTTACAAGAACCTCGTTTACAGTACAAGTTCAACATCGCAGAAATTGAAAAATGGATAAAGAAGTTGTGGTATTTACTTACAAAGCAATATCACTCAGCAATGAAATCTGTCTCATCAGGCTCTTAGCAGCACAATGAGTGGATTCAGGTATGATGATTCTAACTGAAATAAGTCACACAGAAAAAGAAACATCATAAGATATCAGTAATACACGGAATGTAAACTTGGCTACACAGGAACTGAATTACAGAACAGAACAGGGTCTCAAATTTAGAAAACCAACTTATGCTTGCTTACGGGGAAAGGTGAGTTGGGGTGCTGCATAAAACCAGAGATTGAAATGAGCACAGATAAAGTTCCTTAAGCCAAATATGGAATAGACAAGAGCTACTCCTTGCTCAACGAAATGGACTCAACACCGCATATTAAACGCCTAAGAATGTACCTGACTAGTAAGTATCTTAAAACCTATGGATTGCTATGTCTCCGAAAGAGAATCAAGCATGTGTACAGGGGCATAAACGCAGCAGTGATAGGATTGGAGAGGTTCGGTGAGCAAATGAAGACCCTTTGAAGTCATATTGCATGGTACCCATTCCACGGGTTTCAACTACCCAGGTTTAAGGTATTCTTCCTTCAGCTAAAACATGCATGTGGAACCCAAGTATGATCAACCATGTCAACGGGAGACGTGTTCAAATATGTCTCAGTTTTCCTCCCCTGGTACTCGGGTGCAACATTCCAGACGCTTTACTAACACTCTCCCCACTTAAAAGTCAGCGCCTTTAACCTCCTGTTTGGCCCAGTTTGCAATTTCTGCGGAAGATGAACAGGAATAGCGAGAACCAATGAGAGGCTAGCTGGAGGTGTCTGGACGGGCAAATTTAACTCTCATTTCCCACCAGGAAGAGGAAATAACCAAAGGCTCAGCGTGCCGTGCCGGAACCAGATTAGGGCCTGAAGACATCCTGCGGTGTTGCGGCCAGGTCACAAGAAAGCGAGTTGAAGAAAGGAGCTCAGGGGCACTGTAATTCACAAACCTGCAGAGTTATAAATGACAGCTATCGTCCAAAAATAGACTGAAGTAAGGCTGCAAAGAGGACTTGAAAGCGGGGCAGAATTGCAGGAAACCGATTTCAGGAGGTAGACTGGTATTGCATTGAAAGCATAGGAAAAGAGGCAGAACGTCCACAATGATGCACTTGGCCAAAAAGGGCGTATGCGTTTTTTCCTGAATATATTCAGGAAAAACCCCATATGCCCTTTTTGGCCAACCAAGCAAGCTTGCAAAGGAAATCTGCACTACAATGAAGTCTCACTTCCCCCAGGTCAAAAGGGCCATCTGAAAAAAGTGTAAAATCCAGAAAGGCAGGACAGGCCATGAAGAACTGGCAGCCTTGTTATGCTGATGGGCGGGATGTAAATTGCCAACAACCACTCGGGAGAAGTGTATGGTGTTTCCTGAAACATCTAAAAAACAAAGCAACAGAGCCTAGGGCACTTCCACTTATGGTCCTATAGCTTAGGGAAATTAAATTCAAAAAGACACAGCCACCCCAAAGTTTGGAACGGCTCTGTTTACAAGAACCTCGTTTACAGTACAAGTTCAACATCGCAGAAAGTGAAAAATGGATAAAGAACTTGTGGTACTTACGTACAATGCAGTATCACTCAGCAATGAAATCTATGTCATCAGGCCGTAGCAGCATAATGAGTGGATTCAGGTACGATGATTCTAACTGAAATAAGTCACACAGAAAAAGAAACATCATAAGATATCACTAATACATGGAATGTAAACTTGGCTACACAGGAACTGAATTACAGAACAGAACAGGGTCTCAAATTTAGAAAACCAACTTATGCTTGCTTAAGGGGAAAGGTGAGTTGGGGTGCTGTATAAAACCAGAGATTGAAATGAGCACAGATAAAGTTCCTTAAGCCAAATATGGAATAGACAAGAGCTACTCCTTGCTCAACGAAATGGACTCAACACCGCATATTAAACGCCTAAGAATGTACCTGTCTAGTAAGTATCTTAAAACCTATGGATTGCTATGTCTCCGAAACAGAATCAAGCATGTGTACAGGGGCATAAACGCAGCAGTGATAGGATTGGAGAGGTTCGTGAGCAAATGAAGACCCTTGGAAGTCATATTGCATGGTACCCATTCCACGGGTTTCAACTACCCAGGTTTAAGGTATTCTTCCTTCAGCTAAAACATGCATGTGGAACCCAAGTATGATCAACCATGTGAACGGGAGACGTGTTCAAATATGTCTCAGTTTTCCTCCCCTGGTACTCGGGTGCAACATTCCAGACGCTTTACTAACACTCTCCCCACTTGGAAAGTCAGCGCCTTTAACCTCCTGTTTGGCCCAGTTTGCAATTTCTGCGGAAGATGAACAGGAATAGCGAGAACCAATGAGAGGCTAGCTGGAGGTGTCTGGACGGGCAAATTTAACTCTCATTTCCCACCAGGAAGAGGAAATAACCAAAGGCTCAGCGTGCCGTGCCGGAACCAGATTAGGGCCTGAAGCCATCCTGCGGTGTTGCGGCCAGGTCACAAGAAAGCGAGTTGAAGAAAGGAGCTCAGGGGCACTGTAATTCACAAACCTGCAGAGTTATAAATGACAGCTATCGTCCAAAAATAGACTGAAGTAAGGCTGCCAAGAGGACTTGAAAGCGGGGCAGAATTGCAGGAAACCGATTTCAGGAGGTAGACTGGAATTGCATTGAAAGCATAGGAAAAGAGGCAGAACGTCCACAATGATGCACTTGGCCAAAAAGGGCGTATGCGTTTTTTCCTGAATATATTCAGGAAAAAACGCATATGCCCTTTTTGGCCAACCAAGCAAGCTTGCAAAGGAAATCTGCACTACAATGAAGTCTCACTTCCCCCCGGTCAAAAGGGCCATCTGAGAAAAGTGTAAAATCCAGAAAGGCAGGACAGGCCATGGAGAACTGGGAGCCTTGTTATGCTGATGGGCGGGATGTAAATTGCCAACAGACACTCGGGAGAAGTGTATGGTGTTTCCTGAAACATCTAAAAAACAAAGCAACAGAGCCTAGGGCACTTCCACTTATGGTCCTATAGCTTAGGGAAATTAAAATCAAAAAGACACAGCCACCCCAAAGTTTGGGACGCCTCTGTTTACAAGAACCTCGTTTACCGTACAAGTTCAATATCACAGAAAGTGAAAAATGGATAAAGAACTTGTGGTACTTACGTAGAATGCAGTATCACTCAGCAATGAAATCTATGTCATCAGGCCCGTAGCAGCATAATGAGTGGATTCAGGTACGATGATTCTAACTGAAATAAGTCACACAGAAAAAGAAACATCATAAGATATCACTAATACACGGAATGTAAACTTGGCGACACAGGAACTGAATTCCAAAACAGAACAGGGTCTCAAATTTACAAAACCAACTTATGCTTGCTTAAGGGGAAAGGTGAGTTGTGGTGCTGCATAAAACCAGAGATTGAAATGAGCACAGATAAAGTTCCTTAAGCCAAATATGGAATAGACAAGAGCTACTCCTTGCTCAACGAAATGGACTCAACACCGCATATTAAACGCCTAAGAATGTACCTGACTAGTAAGTATCTTAAAACCTATGGATTGCTATGTCTCCGAAAGAGAATCAAGCATGTGTACAGGGGCATAAACGCAGCAGTGATAGGATTGGAGAGGTTCGGTGAGCAAATGAAGAACCTTTGAAGTCATATTGTATGGTACCCATTCCACGGGTTTCAACTACCGAGGTTTAAGGTATTCTTCCTTCAGCTAAAACATGCATGTGGAACCCAAGTATGATCAACCATGTGAACGGGAGACGTGTTCAAATATGTCTCAGTTTTCCTCCCCTGGTACTCGGGTGCAACATTCCAGACGCTTTACTAACACTCTCCCCACTTGGAGAGTCAGCGCCTTTAACCTCCTGTTTGGCCCAGTTTGCAATTTCTGCGGAAGATGAACAGGAATAGCGAGAACCAATGAGAGACTAGCTGGAGGTGTCTGGACGGGCAAATTTAACTCTCATTTCCCACCAGGAAGAGGAAATAACCAAAGGCTCAGCGTGCCGTGCCGGAACCAGATTAGGGCCTGAATCCATCCTGCGGTGTTGCGGCCAGGTCACAAGAAAGCGAGTTGAAGAAAGGAGCTCAGGGGCACTGTAATTCACAAACCTGCAGAGTTATAAATGACAGCTATCGTCCAAAAATAGACTGAAGTAAGGCTGCCAAGAGGACTTGAAAGCGGGGCAGAATTGCAGGAAACCGATTTCAGGAGGTAGACTGGAATTGCATTGAAAGCATAGGAAAAGAGGCAGAACGTCCACAATGATGCACTTGGCCAAAAAGGGCGTATGCGTTTTTTCCTGAATATATTCAGGAAAAAACGCATACGCCCTTTTTGGCCAACCAAGCAAGCTTGCAAAGGAAATCTGCACTACAATGAAGTCTCACTTCCCCCCGGTCAAAAGGGCCATCTGAAAAAAGTGTAAAATCCAGAAAGGCAGGACAGGCCATTGAGAACTGGGAGCCTTGTTATGCTGATGGGCTGGATGTAAATTGCCAACAGACACTTGGGAGAAGTGTATGGTGTTTCCTGAAACATCTAAAAAACAAAGCAACAGAGCCTAGGGCACTTCCACTTATGGTCCTATAGCTTAGGGAAATTAAAATCAAAAAGACACAGCCACCCCAAAGTTTGGGACGCCTCTGTTTACAAGAACCTCGTTTACAGTACAAGTTCAACATCGCAGAAAGTGAAAAATGGATAAAGAAGTTGTGGTATTTACTTACAAAGCAATATCACTCAGCAATGAAATCTGTGTCATCAGGCCCTTAGCAGCACAATGAGTGGATTCAGGTATGATGATTCTAACTGAAATAAGTCACACAGAAAAAGAAACATCATAAGATATCAGTAATACACGGAATGTAAACTTGGCTACACAGGAACTGAATTACAGAACAGAACAGGGTCTCAAATTTAGAAAACCAACTTATTCTTGCTTAAGGGTAAAGGTGAGTTGGGGTGCTGCATAAAACCAGAGATTGAAATGAGCACAGATAAAGTTCCTTAAGCCAAATATGGAATAGACAAGAGCTACTCCTTGCTCAACGAAATGGACTCAACACCCCATATTAAACGCCTAAGAATGTACCTGACTAGTAAGTATCTTAAAACCTATGGATTGCTATGTCTCCGAAAGAGAATCAAGCATGTGTACAGGGGCATAAACGCAGCAGTGATAGGATTGGAGAGGTTCGGTGAGCAAATGAAGACCCTTTGAAGTCATATTGCATGGTACCCATTCCACGGGTTTCAACTACCCAGGTTTAAGGTATTCTTCCTTCAGCTAAAACATGCATGTGGAACCTAGAGTATGATCAACCATGTGATCGGGAGACGTGTTCAAATATGTCTCAGTTTTCCTCCCCTGGTACTCGGGTGCAACATTCCAGACGCTTTACTAACACTCTCCCCACTTGGAGAGTCAGTCCCTTTAACCTCCTGTTTGGCCCAGTTTGCAATTTCTGCGGAAGATGAACAGGAATAGCGAGAACCAATGAGAGACTAGCTGGAGGTGTCTGGACGGGCAAATTTAACTCTCATTTCCCACCAGGAAGAGGAATTAACCAAAGGCTCAGCGTGCCGTGCCGGAACCAGATTAGGGCCTGAAGCCATCCTGGGTGTTTCGGCCAGCTCACAAGAAAGCGAGTTGAAGAAAGGAGCTCAGGGGCACTGTAATTCACAAACCTGCAGAGTTATAAATGACAGCTATCGTCCAAAAATAGACTGAAGTAAGGCTGCCAAGAGGACTTGAAAGCGGGGCAGAATTGCAGGAAACCGATTTCAGGAGGTAGACTGGAATTGCATTGAAAGCATAGGAAAAGAGGCAGAACGTCCACAATGATGCACTTGGCCAAAAAGGGCGTATGCGTTTTTTCCTGAATATATTCAGGAAAAAACGCATACGCCCTTTTTGGCCAACCAAGCAAGCTTGCAAAGGAAATCTGCACTACAATGAAGTCTCACTTCCCCCCGGTCAAAAGGGCCATCTGAAAAAAGTGTAAAATCCAGAAAGGCAGGACAGGCCATGGAGAACTGGGAGCCTTGTTATGCTGATGGGCGGGATGTAAATTGCCAACAACCACTCGGGAGAAGTGTATGGTGTTTCCTGAAACATCTAAAAAACAAAGCAACAGAACCTAGGGCACTTCCACTTATGGTCCTATAGCTTAGGGAAATTAAAATCAAAAAGACACAGCCACCCCAAAGTTTGGAACGGCTCTGTTTACAAGAACTTCGTTTACAGTACAAGTTCAACATCGCAGAAAGTGAAAAATGGATAAAGAAGTTGTGGTATTTACTTACAAAGCAATATCACTCAGCAATGAAATCTGTGTCATCAGGCACTTAGCAGCACAATGAGTGGATTCAGGTATGATGATTCTAACTGAAATAAGTCACACAGAAAAAGAAACATCATAAGATATCAGTAATACACGGAATGTAAACTTGGCTACACAGGAACTGAATTACAGAACAGAACAGGGTCTCAAATTTAGAAAACCAACTTATGCTTGCTTAAGGGGAAAGGTGAGTTGGGGTGCTGCATAAAACCAGAGATTGAAATGAGCACAGATAAAGTTCCTTAAGCCAAATATGGAATAGACAAGAGCTACTCCTTGCTCAACGAAATGGACTCAACACCGCATATTAAACGCCTAAGAATGTACCTGACTAGTAAGTATCTTAAAACCTATGGATTGCTATGTCTCCGAAAGAGAATCAAGCATGTGTACAGGGGCATAAACGCAGCAGTGATAGGATTGGAGAGGTTCGGTGAGCAAATGAAGACCCTTTGAAGTCATATTGCATGGTACCCATTCCACGGGTTTCAACTACCCAGGTTTAAGGTATTCTTCCTTCAGCTAAAACATGCATGTGGAACCTAGAGTATGATCAACCATGTGATCGGGAGACGTGTTCAAATATGTCTCAGTTTTCCTCCCCTGGTACTCGGGTGCAACATTCCAGACGCTTTACTAACACTCTCCCCACTTGGAAAGTCAGCGCCTTTAACCTCCTCTTTGGCCCAGTTTGCAATTTCTGCGGAAGATGAACAGGAATAGCGAGAACCAATGAGAGGCTAGCTGGAGGTGTCTGGACGGGCAAATTTAACTCTCATTTCCCACCAGGAAGAGGAAATAACCAAAGGCTCAGCATGCCGGGCCGGAACCAGATTAGGGCCTGAAGCCATCCTGCGGTGTTGCGGCCAGCTCACAAGAAAGCAAGTTGAAGAAAGGAGCTCAGGGGCACTGTAATTCACAAACCTGCAGAGTTATAAATGACAGCTATCGTCCAAAAATAGACTGAAGTAAGGCTGCCAAGAGGACTTGAAAGCGGGGCAGAATTGCAGGAAACCGATTTCAGGAGGTAGACTGGAATTGCATTGAAAGCATAGGAAAAGAGGCAGAACGTCCACAATGATGCACTTGGCCAAAAAGGGCGTATGCGTTTTTTCCTGAATATATTCAGGAAAAAACGCATACGCCCTTTTTGGCCAACCAAGCAAGCTTGCAAAGGAAATCTGCACTACAATGAAGTCTCACTTCCCCCCGGTCAAAAGGGCCATCTGAAAAAAGTGTAAAATCCAGAAAGGCAGGACAGGCCATGGAGAACTGGGAGCCTTGTTATGCTGATGGGCGGGATGTAAATTGCCAACAACCACTCGGGAGAAGTGTATGGTGTTTCCTGAAACATCTAAAAAACAAATCAACAGAGCCTAGGGCACTTCCACTTATGGTCCTATAGCTTAGGGAAATTAAAATCAAAAAGACACAGCCACCCCAAAGTTTGAAACGGCTCTGTTTACAAGAACCTCGTTTACAGTACAAGTTCAACATCGCAGAAAGTGAAAAATGGATAAAGAAGTTATGGTATTTACTTACAAAGCAATATCACTCAGCAATGAAATCTATGTCATCAGGCCCTTAGCAGCACAATGAGTGGATTCAGGTATGATGATTCTAACTGAAATAAGTCACACAGAAAAAGAAACATCATAAGATATCAGTAATACACGGAATGTAAACTTGGCTACACAGGAACTGAATTACAGAACAGAACAGGGTCTCAAATTTAGAAAACCAACTTATGCTTGCTTAAGGGGAAAGGTGAATTGGGGTGCTGCATAACCAGAGATCGAAATGAGCACAGATAAAGTTCCTTAAGCCAAATATGGAATAGACAAGAGCTACTCCTTGCTCAACGAAATGGACTCAACACCGCATATTAAACGCCTAAGAATGTACCTGACTAGTAAGTATCTTAAAACCTATGGATTGCTATGTCTCCGAAAGAGAATCAAGCATGTGTACAGGGGCATAAACGCAGCAGTGATAGGATTGGAGAGGTTCGGTGAGCAAATGAAGAACCTTTGAAGTCATATTGTATGGTACCCATTCCACGGGTTTCAACTACCGAGGTTTAAGGTATTCTTCCTTCAGCTAAAACATGCATGTGGAACCCAAGTATGATCAACCATGTGAACGGGAGACGTGTTCAAATATGTCTCAGTTTTCCTCCCCTGGTACTCGGGTGCAACATTCCAGACGCTTTACTAACACTCTCCCCACTTGGAGAGTCAGCGCCTTTAAACTCCTGTTTGGCCCAGTTTGCAATTTCTGCGGAAGATGAACAGGAATAGCGAGAACCAATGAGAGACCAGCTGGAGGTGTCTGGACGGGCAAATTTAACTCTGATTTCCCACCAGGAAGAGGAAATAACCAAAGGCTCAGCGTGCCGTGCCGGAACCAGATTAGGGCCTGAAGCCATCCTGCGGTGTTGCGGCCAGGTCACAAGAAAGCGAGTTGAAGAAACGAGCTCAGGGGCACTGTAATTCACAAACCTGCAGAGTTATAAATGACAGCTATCGTCCAAAAATAGACTGAAGTAAGGCTGCCAAGAGGACTTGAAAGCGGGGCAGAATTGCAGGAAACCGATTTCAGGAGGTAGACTGGAATTGCATTGAAAGCATAGGAAAAGAGGCAGAACGTCCACAATGATGCACTTGGCCAAAAAGGGCGTATGCGTTTTTTCCTGAATATATTCAGGAAAAAACGCATACGCCCTTTTTGGCCAACCAAGCAAGCTTGCAAAGGAAATCTGCACTACAATGAAGTCTCACTTCCCCCCGGTCAAAAGGGCCATCTGAAAAAAGTGTAAAATCCAGAAAGGCAGGACAGGCCATGGAGAACTGGGAGCCTTGTTATGCTGATGGGCGGGATGTAAATTGCCAACAACCACTCGGGAGAAGTGTATGGTGTTTCCTGAAACATCTAAAAAACAAAGCAACAGAACCTAGGGCACTTCCACTTATGGTCCTATAGCTTAGGGAAATTAAAATCAAAAAGACACAGCCACCCCAAAGTTTGGAATGGCTCTGTTTACAAGAACCTCGTTTACAGTACAAGTTCAACATTGCAGAAAGTGAAAAATGGATAAAGAAGTTGTGGTATTTACGTACAAAGCAATATCACTCAGCAATGAAATCTGTGTCATCAGGCCCGTAGCATCATAATGAGTGGATTCAGGTACGATGATTCTAACTGAAATAAGTCACACAGAAAGAGAAACATCATAAGATATCACTAATACACGGAATGTAAACTTGGCTACACAGGAACTGCATTCCAAAACAGAACAGGGTCTCAAATTTAGAAAACCAACTTATGCTTGCTTAAGGTGAAAGGTGAGTTGGGGTGCTGCATAAAACCAGAGATTGAAATGAGCACAGATAAAGTTCCTTAAGCCAAATATGGAATAGACAAGAGCTACTCCTTGCTCAACGAAATGGACACAACACCCCATATTAAACGCCTAAGAATGCACCTGACTAATAAGTATCGTAAAACCTATGGATTGCTATGTCTCCGAAAGAGAATCAAGCGCGTGTACAGGGGCATAAACGCAGCAGTGATAGGATTGGAGAGGTTCGTGAGCAAATGAAGACCCTTTGAAGTCATATTGCATGGTACCCATTCCACGGGTCTCAACTCTCCAGGTTTAAGGTATTCTTCCTTCAGCTAAAACATGCATGTGGAACCCAGAGTATGATCAACCGTGTGAACGGGAGACGTGTTCAAATATGTCTCAGTTTTCCTCCCCTGGTACTCGGGTGCAACATTCCAGACGCTTTACTAACACTCTCCCCACTTGGAGAGTCAGCGCCTTTAACCTCCTGTTTGGCCCAGTTTGCAATTTCTGCGGAAGATGAACAGGAATAGCGAGAACCAATGAGAGACTAGCTGGAGGTGTCTGGACGGGCAAATTTAACTCTCATTTCCCACCAGGAAGAGGAAATAACCAAAGGCTAAGCGTGCCGTGCCGGAACCAGATTAGGGCCTGAAGCCATCCTGCGGTGTTGCGGCCAGCTCACAAGAAAGCGAGTTGAAGAAAGGAGCTCAGGGACACTGTAATTCACAAACCTGCAGAGTTATAAATGACAGCTATCGTCCAAAAATAGACTGAAGTAAGGCTGCCAAGAGGACTTGAAAGCAGGGCAGAATTGCAGGAAACCGATTTCAGGAGGTAGACTGGAATTGCATTGAAAGCATAGGAAAAGAGGCAGAACGTCCACAATGATGCACTTGGCCAAAAAGGGCGTATGCGTTTTTTCCTGAATATATTCAGGAAAAAACGCATACGCCCTTTTTGGCCAACCAAGCAAGCTTGCAAAGGAAATCTGCACTACAATGAAGTCTCACTTCCCCCCGGTCAAAAGGGCCATCTGAGAAAAGTGTAAAATCCAGAAAGGCAGGACAGGCCATGGAGAACTGGGAGCCTTGTTATGCTGATGGGCGGGATGTAAATTGCCAACAGACACTCGGGAGAAGTGTATGGTGTTTCCTGAAACATCTAAAAAACAAAGCAACAGAGCCTAGGGCACTTCCACTTATGGTCCTATAGCTTAGGGAAATTAAAATCAAAAAGACACAGCCACCCCAAAGTTTGGGACGCCTCTGTTTACAAGAACCTCGTTTACCGTACAAGTTCAATATCACAGAAAGTGAAAAATGGATAAAGAACTTGTGGTACTTACGTAGAATGCAGTATCACTCAGCAATGAAATCTATGTCATCAGGCCCGTAGCAGCATAATGAGTGGATTCAGGTACGATGATTCTAACTGAAATAAGTCACACAGAAAAAGAAACATCATAAGATATCACTAATACACGGAATGTAAACTTGGCGACACAGGAACTGAATTCCAAAACAGAACAGGGACTCAAATTTACAAAACCAACTTATGCTTGCTTAAGGGGAAAGGTGAGTTGTGGTGCTGCATAAAACCAGAGATTGAAATGAGCACAGATAAAGTTCCTTAAGCCAAATATGGAATAGACAAGAGCTACTCCTTGCTCAACGAAATGGACTCAACACCGCATATTAAACGCCTAAGAATGTACCTGACTAGTAAGTATCTTAAAACCTATGGATTGCTATGTCTCCGAAAGAGAATCAAGCATGTGTACAGGGGCATAAACGCAGCAGTGATAGGATTGGAGAGGTTCGGTGAGCAAATGAAGAACCTTTGAAGTCATATTGTATGGTACCCATTCCACGGGTTTCAACTACCGAGGTTTAAGGTATTCTTCCTTCAGCTAAAACATGCATGTGGAACCCAAGTATGATCAACCATGTGAACGGGAGACGTGTTCAAATATGTCTCAGTTTTCCTCCCCTGGTACTCGGGTGCAACATTCCAGACGCTTTACTAACACTCTCCCCACTTGGAGAGTCAGCGCCTTTAACCTCCTGTTTGGCCCAGTTTGCAATTTCTGCGGAAGATGAACAGGAATAGCGAGAACCAATGAGAGACTAGCTGGAGGTGTCTGGACGGGCAAATTTAACTCTCATTTCCCACCAGGAAGAGGAAATAACCAAAGGCTCAGCGTGCCGTGCCGGAACCAGATTAGGGCCTGAAGCCATCCTGCGGTGTTGCGGCCAGCTCACAAGAAAGCGAGTTGAAGAAACGAGCTCAGGGGCACTGTAATTCAAAAACCTGCAGAGTTATAAATGACAGCTATCGTCCAAAAATAGACTGAAGTAAGGCTGCCAAGAGGACTTGAAAGCGGGGCAGAATTGCAGGAAACCGATTTCAGGAGGTAGACTGGAATTGCATTGAAAGCATAGGAAAAGAGGCAGAACGTACACAATGATGCACTTGGCCAAAAAGGGCGTATGCGTTTTTTCCTGAATATATTCAGGAAAAAACGCATACGCCCTTTTTGGCCAACCAAGCAAGCTTGCAAAGGAAATCTGCACTACAATGAAGTCTCACTTCCCCCCGGTCAAAAGGGCCATCTGAAAAAAGTGTAAAATCCAGAAAGGCAGGACAGGCCATGGAGAACTGGGAGCCTTGTTATGCTGATGGGCGGGATGTAAATTGCCAACAACCACTCGGGAGAAGTGTATGGTGTTTCCTGAAACATCTAGAAAACAAAGCAACAGAACCTAGGGCACTTCCACTTATGGTCCTATAGCTTAGGGAAATTAAAATCAAAAAGACACAGCCACCCCAAAGTTTGGAACGGCTCTGTTTACAAGAACCTCGTTTACAGTACAAGTTCAACATCGCAGAAAGTGAAAAATGGATAAAGAACTTGTGGTACTTACGTACAAAGCAATATCACTCAGCAATGAAATCTGTGTCATCAGGCCTGTAGCATCATAATGAGTGGATTCAGGTACGATGATTCTA